>NW_006408593.1:12360111-12381258 GCF_000296735.1 Chrysochloris asiatica | reverse complement strand
CCAAAAAAAAAAAAAAAAAGAGGGAGAGAATAGATGTCTCTGGTAACTTTTGATTTCTGCTTACTCATTCGTTTGGCATTTGAGAACAAAGAATAGAGGGGGGGTGGGAATCCACAACCAAGATAATTTCATTTGTGTTATGGGCAAATCCTGACTTATTCCTGCTGGGGAAAGAGAGAAGCAGATATTAGTAAATCACAGTAGGGGTAATGCAGATGCTGGAATTATGCTTTGTTTTGATGGACATAGAGCCTTAGGAGGTTGCTGGGAGGAGTTACCTGCAGGAACTTTGGCATATAGGACAGAGCTAAAGCTCCATAACTCTGGACATTGGGCTTGTGGAATAGTTATTCTGGGACTACTCAGCTCATTCCTGCAGTTAAGAATTTGTTAAATGCCTGCTGTGTGCCAGGGTCAGCAGTACCACAAGTTGACAGAGCTTTGCATTCATGGAGCATTCTTTTTTTCTTTTTGAGAGTGAGACAGACTATAATAAACAAGTAAGTAAAACATCGAGTATGCCAGATGGTGATAAGGTGAAGAAAAAAAACCCTAAAACTAGAGGAAGGGCTGCAGTTTTAACTAATGTCACAAAAGGGGAGCTCTCTGATAAGGTGACATTGAAGCAGAAACCTCAAGGAAGTGAGAGAGTGAAAACCCTGTAGACATTGAAGCCAAGGGCATTCCAGACAGGCAAGAGCAGAAATTAAGTCCCTGAAGCAGTCAGCAGGAGGCTGGAGCTCAGCATGGGGCAGAAAGATAAGAAGATGAAGTTAGAGTGGTCACAGGTCCTAGATCACACAGCACCTGCTAAGCCATTTAAGGGATTTTCCTTCTTGCTCAAAGTGATTTGGGAAGCCATCAGACGTGAAATAGCGTGATCTGACTTATATTTAAGGGATAAACTCTGGCTGCTGGATGAGAATTGACTGAAGAGGTTCTTCTAATAAAGTTAGGCAAATATCACACACTTTTAGGTTAATTTGTGTTTTAGAACTGTGGAAACAACCAAAAGAGAAAACCAGTGGCTCTGTGTCAGATTGAGAAAAGCCTTAAATGCTCAGCTGAAGAGATGGAGACTTTATAAAGAAATCAAGTTTCCTAGTAGGTATATTATCTGCAGCAAAACCATACAACTCTTGTCCCATTCACCTCCACCTCCAAAAAAAGAAGAAGGAAGCTTCTTATTGAAGGGAATTGGTTCTGACTCCATGACCTTATGTACAACAGAGCAAAACACAGCCTGGTCTTGTGCCAGCCTCAAAATTGTTGCTGTGCATCCTGATCTCATTTGCTGCTGCCATTGTGCCAATCCAATTCATTGCACGTCTTCCTCTTTTTCACTGGCCCTATACTTCTGAGCTCTGGTAGCGTAGTGGTTACGAATCGGGCTGCGAGCCACAAGGTCAGCAGTTCAAAACTACCAGCTGTTCCTCGGGAGAAAGATGAGGCTTTCTGCTCCCGTAAAGATTTACAGCCTCGGAAACCCTGTACAGGGTCGCTATGAGTCGGAACCGACTCCACGGCACATAACAACAACAACATACTTCTGAAACACTTAATTGTGCTCATGAGGAATCTGTACCTGCACCAAGATGGGAACACTGAATGGTTTAAAGTTAAGAAAGGTGTACTACAGAGTTTGTATTCTTTCACCATATTTATTCAACCTATATGCTGAGCAAATAATCTGAGAAGCTGGGTTCTTTGAAGAAAAATGTGGCATCAGGATTGGAGGAAGACTTATTAACAACCTGTGATAGGCAGATAATACAACCTTGCTTGTTGAAAGTGAAGAGGACTCAAAACATTTACTGAAGAAGACCAACGAGCACAGCCTTTGGTATGGATTACATCTCAATGTAAAGAAAACAGAAATCTGTCAAGGACCGGTCTCGTCAAGCGGGTTCAGTTCACGAAGTTGGGAGATCTTGCGGCAACAGAGATAGAGAAAGAATACACACAAAGACACAACAAGAGAGACAAGAAGATACCCCGAAACCAGTGTGGATGCGACACTGGTGGGCGGACCCTGGACTACTGCCGTCGTGGCCCCTGCAGGCAGTAAAGCACTGCCCTGCAAACCTTAACGCATGCCTTGCCAGCTGTAACGCCTCTCATGCCAGTCATAACGCATGTGGGCTTTGTGGGGAGGAGCAATACACAAAGGAAGGCGGGGTTTATTAAGACAGGGTACATAAGTGAAATGTGATTAATCATTCAACACAGGACACAATGATTTACAGGAATCAAATTCTAGAACATACATCACAAATTGTCTTGATAATCTAACATCCTTAATTTCTCAGAAATTCAAGTAAATTATTATATGGTACTTTTCAGGTTCGAATCCCAGGGCAATAACTCGGTTTCTCCAGGCTAATTAACATACCTATAGCACCTAATCTTGAATGGGGGAAGGGGAAAAGGATTGGGAGGAGTCCTGCTGTGTAGGCTGCCTGGGCCAGGTTTGCAGGAAGAAGCACAAGGTCAATGGGCTGCACCTGGGGTCAAACGGAGAAGGCGCCAATCTACTTTGAATAAATTCCTTGGGCAGCCTCGGCTTTAGGAGAGGTTTTAATATTTGTCCATGGGTATCAAGGGCTCATGTATTAAGTTAGTATCAAACATAACTAAATAATTTGATAAAGAACAGTTTGGACGAGCTTGCCCCGTGGCCAGAGTCTGTTCTTCAGAGAGATTTGTTCTTAGAAACTTAAGCACTGCCAACACAGTGGAGATATTAAGAGGGGCACATTAGGAAACCATTTTCTCAGAGGCTACAGTTACAGGGGTTCAAAGCATAGCAGGAATTAATAGGACTAAAAAGAATTATGCAGAGCTAGCCCCACAGTGAGTTCGTAAAAGCCAATGAACCCGGGACATCCGGAGGTTACTTCCTTGAGCCCACAGGGTCTCTGGCCAGCAAGTCTGAGTGCAGCCACGTACTGGATTTTCATCCATGACACTGGTCCTCAACACCCCAATACCTGCAGTCTGCAACAGAAATCCTTACCACTGGACCAATAAAGTGTTGAAGAGCAAAGATGTCAGCTCAAGCCATGGTATTTTTGTTAACCGAATATGCATGCAAAAGTTGGGCAGTGAGTAAGGAAGACTGTAGAAGAATTGATGCCTTTGAGTTATGGTGTTGGAGGAGAATATTGAAAGTGCCATGGGCTGCCAAAAGAACCAATAGATCCGTTTTGGAACAAGTGCAACCAGAGTGCTCCTTGGAGGCCAAGATTGCCAAATTTCATCTCTCATTCTTGGGACATATTGTCAGGAGTGACCAGTCGCTGGAGAAGGATATCATGTTTGATAAGGTGGAGGGTCAGAGAAAAAGAGGAAGACCCCTAATGAGATGGATTGGCCAAGTGGCAGCATCGATGGACTGCATTTCATTTCCTCAGCCCTGCCTTGACAGATTGGATATTATTACTCAGTGGAGATTTTACCTTCCTCCATGCCTTCTGGATCTAGGTTCCCTCTTGAAAGCTTGTACCTCCACGCCCTCTGGATCTAAGTTCCCTCTTGAAAGCTGTAAGCCAGTCACTTCTTGCCTTTGTAGTGCCCCACTTTGGGTAGCCAGTGTCTAAGTTGCCCATCGCTGTCTACTCTGTGTATGGAGGGGGTAGGAATGATCATTGCTGTAAAGATTTGTTCCCTCTTTTGAGCTACTGCATCCATAGGTGTAGGTCAAGTTCATCAGATTGTATCAGATTACTCTTTTTTTCCCCCCTCTTCTTCTGGTTGAGCTCTGATCATCCAGTCATTGAAGCCAGATCAAGTGGGTATTACCTGCAAATATGGGTGTTGTTGTGCATATGCCCTCTCTTCTAACCAGTTGGATGCTTCACTCTCCACTCTAGTCCTCTGTGGAGATGTGACTGACTCTGGGCCTAAGAGTTCCCAGGTCTTGCAACACTGCTGTGCAACCAGGTCTCCACTCATGTTCACAGGAGTCTATTGAACGTTGTAGGGCTTAACTCGCAGCATCATTGCTGTTTTTCCCTTACTTCCCCATATCGGTGATGAAGGTGGTCACCATTCAGAGCGTGTATTCCCATTGAATCTTAGTCTTAGAAGGGGGTCTGCTCTGAGGGGACCTGACCACTTGCCTTGATGTCTCCTGTGTGAGCAACTTGCTTGTTGTTACAGTAATTAGTTGGTCTACCTATATTGTTTTGTATTTTTCCTCTCTGTCTTTCTTTCAAGAAACATCTTCTGTTCTTCTAGCCACTCCAGGCTGGTCAGCTTGTCCTTTCAAGTGGAAATTTCCCACCTCTGAAGATTCTGGATGCTATGGTCTTTTGTAACGCAGAAGCGCCGCAGGAAGCCTCCTTCATTGGGCACTTTGTAGACCCGTTTTAGGTATTCCAATCAGTTATAATAAGTCAGAAGATGGACTTATAAGCTTTCTATGGTGATATTTCTAGCTATTCCTTTCTCTCCCCCTCCAGTGTCTATTTTGTAATGTTATGCAAGGGAATGCAACATTCAAAAGACAGCCAAGTAGAGGACTTTCTGGATCATAAGGTATTTCTATTTCCATCCTTCTGAGGAAGCGCCATATTGCTTTTCAGAGAGGTTGGATCATTTTGCAGTCCCACCAGCAATGCCGGAGCATCCCAGTCTCTCCACATCCCCGCCACCATTTATTGTCCTCTACTTTTTTGATCTTTGCTGTTGTTGCTGGTGTGAGATGATATCTTATTGTTGTTTTGATTTGTATTTCTTTAATGGCTAGTGATCGTGAACATTTCTTCATATGTTTGTTGGCTGCCCGCATCTCCTCCTTGGTGATGTGTCTGGTCATGTTCTGTACCCATTTTTAAATTGGGTTATTTGTCTTTTTCTTGTAAAGGTGTTGTAGTTTCCTACATATTTTAGAAATGAGTCCCTTGTCTGATGTGTCATTGCAAAAGATTTTTTCCTGTTCTGTGAGTTCCCTTAATACTCTTCTGGTGAAGTCTTTTGATGCACATAAGTTTTTAATTTTTGGTATGTCCCACTCATCTATTTTTTCTACTTTAGTTTGTGTAGTTTTCAAAATGTTTGATAGTCTGTGTATTCCTGAATTAGTGCCCTCACATTTGTCCCTAGTTTTTCATTGATGGCCTTCATAATTCTGGGATTCATATTTAGGTCTTTTAATCCAGGTTGAGTTGGTTTTTTTATAAGGAGTGAGGTGAAGGTCTTGTTTTAGTCTTTTGCATATCGCTTTCCAGTTCTTCCAGCACCATCTGTTGAAGAGACGATAGATATATCACCTCCCCGTGTGATATATTTAGGTGTTTTGTCAAAAATCATTTGGCTATATGTAGATGGGTTAATTTCTGGATTCTTGATTCTATGTTTCTTTCATTGTACCAGTACCAAGCTGTTTTGACCACTGTAGCCACGTAATAAATTTTGAAGTCGGGGAGTGAGAGGTTTCCAACCTTATTCTTCCTTCTTAAGCAGTGCTTTGCATATCCTGGGTCTTTCCTTTCCATATAAAGTTTGTGATTGTTTTTTTCATCTCTGAAGAATGTTGTTGGAATCTGGATTGGTTTTTGCATTATATGTGTAAATTGATTTGGGCAATATTGACATTTCACAATGTTAAGTCTTCCTATCCACGAGCATGGTACAGTCTTCCATTTTGTAGGTCTCTTGGTTTCTCTTGTAGTAGTGTTTTGTAGTTTTCTTTGTATAAGTCCTTTGTTTCTCTGGTTACATTTATTCCTAGATATTTCATCCTTTGGGCGGCTATCGTAAATGGTATTGTTTTCCTAATGTCCTTTTCAGTGCTGTCATTTTTGGTATAGAGGAATCCAGCTGATTTTTGTATGTTAATCTTATATCCTGCCACTTTGCTTGAATCTTCCAATGAGGTCTAGTACCGTGTTTACTGAGTCTTTGGGGTTTTCTACATATAGGATCATATTGTTTGCAGATAGAGTTTTACTTATTCTTTGACAATTTGGATGGCTTTTATTGCCCTGTCTTGCCAAGACTTCCAGCACAATAGTGAATAGGAGTGGTGACAAAGGGCATCCTTGTCTCATTCACAGAGGGAAGGCTTTCAGTTTCTCTCCTTTGAGAGTAATGTAGCCTGTTGGTTTTGTATATATGCTCTTAATTATGTTGTGGAATTTTCCTTCAATTCCTACTTTGTTGAGTGTTTTTATCAGAAATGCATGTTGGATTTTGTCAAATGCCATATCTGCATCTGTCGATAACGATCATGTGGTTTGGTTCTTTTCTTTTTTCTTATTTATATGGTGGATAACGTTGATCATTTTTCTAATGTTGTACCATGCTTGCATCCCTGATATGAATCCCAATTGATCATGATATGTTATCTCATTGATGTGTTGTTGGATTCTGTTGGCTAGGATTTTGTTGAGAATTTTTGCATCTGTGTTCATGAGGAATATTGGTATATAATTTTCTTTCTTAGTGATGTCATTCCCTGGTTTTGGTATGAGGGTTATGCTTGCTTCATAAAATGTATTAGGATTTTTTCCACTCTCCTCTATCTTTTGGAATAATTTGAGTAGAATTGGTGAAAACTCTTCCCTGAATGTTTGGTAGAATTCACCAGTGAAGCCATCTGGGCTTGGAGTTTTTTTGGTTGGGAATATTTTTGATGACCTGATCAATTTCTTCTTTTGTTATGGGCTTGTTCAGGTTTTCTATTTCACTGTGTGTAAGTTTAGGTAGGTCATGTTTTTCTAAAAATGTATCCATCTCTTCTAAGTTTCCAGATTTGTTGGAGTACAATTCTTCATAGTATTCTGTTATTATCCTTTTGATTTCCTTTGGTTCTGTTGTGAAATTGCACATGTGGTTTCTAATGCGTGTTATTTGTGTCTTCTCCCTTATTTCTTTTGTTAGGTTTGCCAATGGTTTGTCAGTTTTGTTAGTCCTTTCAAAGAACCAGCTTCTTGTCTTGTTGATTGTTTCTATAGTTTTTCTGTTTTCTATCTCGTTTATTTTTGCTCTAATCTTTATTATTTCTTTTCTTTTGGTGCCTGTAGGGTCCCTCTGTTGGTCTGTTTCTAATTGTTATAGATGCCATGTTAATGTGTTAATTTTGGTTCTTTCTTCTTTTTGGATGTGTGCGTTTATGCAATAAATTGTCCTCTCAGCACCACTTTTACCGTGTCCCTAAAATTTTGGTATGTTATGTTGTTGTTCTCATTTGTTTCTAGGAACTTTGTGAATTCACGTTTAATTTCTTCTACTACCCAGTCGCTTTTCAGCAGGGTATTATTCAGTTTCCATGTATTCGACTTTATTTCCTTGGTCTTCCTAGTATTGATTTCTAATTTGATAGCATTGTGGTCTGAGAAGATGCTTTGTAGTATTTTGATATTTGTAAATTTTTGGAGATTTGTTTTGTGACCTAAGACATGGTCTGTTCTGAAGAATGTTCCATGTGCACTGGAAAAGAATGTGTAGTGTGCTCATACAAATCGATGAGGTCCAGTTGGCTGATGGTGTTATTTAGTTCTGTGTCTTTGTCAAGTTTCTCTCTAGTTATTCTATCCATTTTTGAGAGCGGTATATTAAAACCACCCACTATTATTGTAGATTCATCTATTTCTTTCTTCAAATCTATAAGAGTTTGCTTTATATATTTTGGAGCTCTTTCATTGGGAGGATAGATATTTACTATGGTTATATCATCTTGTTCAGTTGTCCCTTTAATCATGAGATAATGTCCATCATTATCTATTATGCTGTTTTTTGCCTTAAAGTTTATTATATCAGAGATTAGTACTGCCACGCCTGTTTGTTTTGATTGCAATTATCTTGGTATGTTTTTCTCTATCCTTTGACTTTTAATCTGTTTTTGTGTCTGTGTGTGAGATGTATCTCTTGCAGTTTAAGCCGACTTTACAACCCAGCACATTAGCCCACAGTGTCACATCAGGACTCCATCCTATCAGTTGGTTGGTTGGTTATGTGCCATGTTGTCGGTTCCAATTTACAGCGACCTTGTACAGGGTTTCTGATGCTGTAAATCTTTATGGGAGCAGAAAGCGGCATCTTTCTCCCACGGAATAGCTGGTAGTTTCGAACTGTTCGAACGGTTCAAACAGTTCGCAGCCCGATTTGTAACCACTACACTACCAGAGCTATCATAGACAGCATTGTATTTCAAGATATAACTTGAAATGTTCTTTTTGATGATAAATGTGACGCTATTCCTTTTTGTCATTCCACTTTGTTGTTCCCAGCATAGTAATCCTTGTGATTATCAGACTCAAAATTATTGTTAAGTGTAGTCAGTTCTGTTCTAATTCATAGTGACCCAGCATAGGATTTCCGAGGAGCACCTAGCAATTGAACCACTGACCTTGTGGTCTTGTATTTGTCTTACAGCACCACACCAGGACTCCATATTCAAAACGACGAATATCAGTCCATTGCAGCTCACTTCTGCTGTGCATGGGATCACTATGAGTCGGTTCCGACTCGATGGCACCTGACAACAACAACAACAGGTGTATATGGATGATGATTTTCTAGAAGTGGAATTGCTGGGACCAAATTCATTAGATGAGTTTGCCATTGATGTAATGGTAAATGAAAGTCAATTGTTTAGAATTCTTTTTTATTAGTTTAAGATAGGTAAAATGAGGTTTTCAATTTTTTTGTTTTGTTTTCATAAACATAATTTCGCCCTGGGATTCCTAATTCTGTTTTTCTCTCCCTAAGGTATTAGTTTGTTAGTAAATTCTCCTTCCAATGTGTTTTCAGGAACCCACTTCTCAAGGTTCAAAAGGGCTTCTGTATTGTCAATCCTAAATATCTACCATCTGGAGGTATACTTTTTAGTATTCTTTTCCAAAATGTTTGTATTGAGGAAGACATTGGCTTGTTCAATTTCTGTCATTCACACACATGCTGGCATCGAACTTTCTGTGTCTTGTTGAGGGATTGGAAGAATTGAAGCATCTCTTATGCCTTCATAAGGTAATAACACTTAAACTAGGTATATTTGACTTGTCTTTACGTGTAGTTAACCTCTCCTTTTTGACTATAAGAGTAAGGATGGGCTAGATGACAGGTACCACTGCTGATTATCTTTATCATCTGTGTTGTTCATCTCTACAAGTAAGCTAGTCGTTGTTTGAGCCTCTCTGAATTCTAAGTAGGATCCCTGGCTAAAATCTCTAAAGTAAGAGTTGGCAGACTTTTTCTTTTGAGGGTGAGACAGTAAATATATCAGGCTCTGTGGGACAGCCAGACTCAGTTGCAACTACTCAATTCTAATGTAGCAGGAAAGTATAGACAACTTATAATTGGACAAATGAGGTTGTTTCAATAAAACTTGTATTTATATATAATTTCACGTGTCATAAAATATTTTTCTTTTGATGTTTCTCAACCATTTTATAAAAAAAATACACACATATCAAAACCTTAGTTTGTGGCTATTACAAACACAGGCAGAAGGTCAGATTTGGCTTGTCAATCTCAGCTTTATATGACTGGGACATGGAAAAGAGTCAGGTGCTATAGTGGCAGAAGGCACTGTAATCATGAGGATCCCGAAGAGATAGATAGGTAGAGGGCTTCTGCACTTGTTTCTGTTCCCCTCTCCACTTTAGATGAGATGCCCTAGGTGTAATGGGTGTTGTGTAATTCTTTGATTGTTAGGAGCAGGCATAGCATAAGTGCAGGAATACTCTAGTTTCCTCTCCTAACTATCTAAAGAAAGGTTCTCCAACCTGTCTGTCTTGGGAGTTACGCACAAATCAGGAGGCTTGCCCTGGCTTTGAGCGGGGACTGTCTCCAGGTCCTCTAGGCTTTGTGCTTAGCAAGCAGCACTTTCCTTCCCCCACTGTAGGTCAGATATGCACCTGTTAGGCAGATCCCGATTATCCCTCGTCATCCCTCTCTCTGGTGCTGAATGGTGTAGAACAGGCTGTGTGCTTTGTATACACACTGAGAACTTGAAAAGATGTAATCACTTATGTCAGCTCCAAGAGTTGGAGCGCTCCAGGGACTACAGCAGGGTCTGTATTTGTACTGTGAATACATTGGGAACAATTTCCGATGTTCTCATTCTTACCCCTTCAGGTCCCTTCTCTACTGTATCTATTCAGAGTAGTGCTCTAAAGGGTGCGTTGGAGGTTTTTCCAAGACAATAACACCAGGTGTATGGAGTTCTGTTTGCATAATACATTTTGCTTATTGTAATCTGTCCCAGCCTATTAGAGCTGTGCAGGTAACTTCCTCTCTTCCTCTTGGACCTTCTTATATATTTATAACAGGACAGGATTCACTCTACATGGTTTCTGCTCCTTCTTGGGTTCACTCCTAATAGTGTGTTCTGATGGGGCAGTTTTTACCATTGTGGGTGGTCCTATTGCATGAATCTATAGATTGCAAAATAGTCCTCAGGTATATTTCATTGACCCTAACAATGCTAAAGATTTCAGTTTTTTTCTGCACAAATTCAGATTTCTAAATTTTATTTGGTAACGTTAGAAAATATGGCAACACTTATTTGCAATTCCATATAATAGCTGTTGACAGGAGTTGACTTAGTTGTTACCCACTTTATTCAAGGCAGGAGGCCTGGTGATGTAGTGGGTTAGACATTGAACTGTTAACCAAAGGTCAATGGTTCAAACCCACCATCTACTCCAAGGGAGAAAGATGAGGCTGTCTTCTCCCGTAAAGACAGTCCTGCTAGATGGCAGTGGGTTTGGTTACTCAAGGCGTGGACTCTCTCGGTCTTTTACTGACCATTCATGGATTGCCTGCTTAATTTTGGTTTTGAGTTTGTGACTATTACATTGTTGTTGTGTTGTTAGTGCTGTTGTGTCAGTTCCAACTTATAGCCACCCAGTATAGTGTTCTGAGGCTGGTGGATCAGGACGAACATGTTGATGACTCTGTAGGTAATGCCTACCACTCTGCTCCACCAGGGGAGGCACTAGCTGTGGCAGCACCCTGTCTTCCATTCCACCCATCCTGCCTCATTCACCCACAGGGGCTCCCCTGCTGGCTGTAGGCTGTCATGCTGACAACCCCCTCACCTAAAAAGCTGCCTGACTTTTTAATAGCAACAATTAACGAACTCCTCCTCTGTTTCCAAAGCGGGAAAGTGGGGGTGCCAAGCTCCTTTGCTGACTGGGGCTCATTTTGGTTTGCAGATCTCTGTTAAGTCAGGTTATACAGTATGCGAGCAACCTTTGTTTACTAAAGATTTGGACAGTCTTAGAGAAGAATACTTGAACTGATGCTTTCTGTGCTCTGAGCATCTTGGACAGGGGGGTGGGTTCCAGCAAAAAGGCCACATGATTTGAGTGTGTCACTTGCCAGCAAATTTAAATCCAGCCAGAGTCTAGTAGAAAATTGTCCTCATAAAGGAATGGAAATCTGAAAGCATGACCTTGTCTGGAAGAGAATTGCAGTGTGTTAACCTTGTGCCCTTTTGCTTTGCTGAATCAGAGGACTCCAGAGTGAATCTTTCTGCCTCTTTTTTTTTCCCTCCCCTCCACATGTCCACATACATTTCCCAGCTTTGCCTGTCTCCCTACTGTCCCTTTAGATACTGCACCTCCGCAAGGTGGCTTTTATCTGTTCCCTTCTTTGTTCTAGTAGCAGATGTAAACCTTTTAAAATTAAAATCAAGAACTCTTTTTTCTTTTTAAAAAAACTTCTTCAGTCTAATGCCTCCCCAGAAGTCTAGCACTTTCTATCCTCTGTGAGCTTTCTGAACGCCTTTTTGCACCTGTCTCTTGTGACTTCTCTGGGAGAGTTTAAGCAGAGGCTGGGCTTGTCATTTTTTGGAAGCTTCTTGATGGCAAGGACTATAGCTGTCATATTTATCAGAACACAGAGTTGCTTAGTCCCTTGTTTTATGGTTTTTTTTGTTTTGAGAGTTGCCATTGATTCCAGCTTATGGTGACTCCCTGTGTGTCAGAGTAGAGTTAATGCTCCCTAGGGTTTTCAGTGGCTGATTTTTCAAGAGGAGAGTGCCAGGTCTTTCTTCCAAGGCACCCCTGGACAGACTCAGACCTCCAGCCTTTCAAATAGCATCTGAGTGTGTGAACAGTTTGCACCACCGAGGGACTCCCTCCCAGTTTCTTGCAGAAGCAGTAAACTTGGTGGACTGCGTTAGGTACAGTTTTCACTGTAATAAGGTCACAGGAAGAGAGGTAGATAGTTCAGGCTGAACCTGCTAAAGTGTTAGAGTATGTAGCCTTTGGAAAGCTTTTGAGACAGTATCTTTGGTGGTCTTCAAAGTATGATCTCTGGACCAGGACCAGGAACATAGTTAACTCATCGTGCTCATGCCAAGATGATTTGTGTCACCATATGTTTTAAGTGGACACTCGCTATGGGTTACTGCAATAGCAACAGGGTAAAAAAAGTCAGTGGGCCCCTGAAATTCAAATTTCATGCTGTTCAAGGCTCATTGTAAATTATACACGAATTTTGGGCTGCCACAGGAGGTTGGCGCCCGTAACCAACCCCCACATTGTTCAGGGGCCAACTGTACAGGTTTCAGAGCCTCACTTTAGACTTACAGAATCAGAAACTGGGAGGGGAAGGTTGTAACTTGAATTTTACAACAAGCCCTCCAGGTGATTTTGATGGACACGAAAGTTATAGAACATGGTTTTAACGCATCTAGGAACTTAATAGCCATTTCACTCAATCTAACAAAAGCCCCTGTACATTACCGTTATGTTTTCTTATTCCTTCTTTCTTGTCTCATATGATTGATTGCTGCTTAAAGGCTCCTGATTCTCTTCCATTCCCTATCTTCTGTTTTCTTACAACGTATTCTAATGGAAAGGGTTTTTAGTTAACACTGGGTTCAAATCCTGACTGTTGTATGTGATCTTTGGCAGGTTAAGTTGTTGTTGTTGTTAAGTGCTGTCAAGTCTGTTCTGACTCATAGCAACTGTGTATAGGGTTTCTGAGGAGCGGCTGGTGAGTTTGAACCTCTGAACTTGCGGTTCAAACCAACCTTATGGTCGAGTGCTTCTCCTCAGTGCTATACCAGGATTCCATAGCCTCTGTAAATGTCAATTTCCTTAATTGTCAAGTTGTTGTGAGGGTTAAATGAGGCAAAACACATCCACTGTTTTAACAAGTTTAAGTACTCACAAATCTCTACATGATTTGCAGGTTATTCCTCTGCTCACAAAAGAAAAACCCAACCAAACCAGACTCCTTTTGCCATACTTCCTAAAAATCATTCCTTTTTCTGTCTGCCCATTTATCTTATGGATTTCAGAGTTTTGGGGGTATCTGTGAAATCTGACCATGTAAAACTGGAGTAAGCTGAGAACATGTAAAAGGAACATAAGCAATGCTTCTTGTTGTGAAGTGCCATCGAGTGAGTTCTGACTCTTAGCGACCCTGTGTAGGGTTTCTGAGGAGCAGCTAGGGGTTTGACCTGCTGACCTTGTGGTTTCTAGTCCAGTGCTGATCCTATAGCTCCACACCAGGAGGAATGCTAGTACTCCTGATAAGCACTTGTAGCAGGACACAGGGAGGTTTCAGTTTAGAAAGCATTAACACAGAAAGTAGTTTGGTCCATAGCAAGGGACCAGAGCATGATCCTTTTTGGTCTGCACTTGTTTACAGTAGCTTAGACAAAAGAAACTTTTCTGCCGCTGTATGATGGGAGGAGCACAAATAGCCTTAATTTCCCTAATTCTAGGGCTACCTTCTAAAGGAGCCCTGGTAGCATAGTAGGTTACGCCACTAATTTCAGAGTCAGTTAGAATCACGAAAAGTTCAACAGGAGAAAGATGAGACTTTCTGCTCCGGTAAAGATTAACAGCCTCAGAAACCTTCTACAAGGTCACTGTGAGCTGGAGCTGACTCCATGCCATAGCACACAGCAGCCAAAGCCAGCAGGGTTAGCGTTTACATTGGGAGGAATCCATCCAGGGTGGAAGAAATGATTGAGAAAGGTGGGGTTACAATGAGAATCAGCAGCAAATCTTTCTAAATTACCATGGATTCTTCTGACCCGTACTGGAACCTCAAGCTTTGAACACAGTGAGCAATCTTGCACCGAGTTTTATTGTTTAAGGTCTGTTTTTCAAGTGTTGTGTTGGGATTTTTTATTTTGTTTTGTTTTGGTAGTCAGGGCTCCTTTGAGTACAGATGTGATAACTTTAGGGCTGTAAGCTAATTTCACGGACTTGGTTTTAATGCTGCTGTTGTGACCAGTTTTATTCATCTGTTGACTTCATTCATCTGTTGATGTGTAACACGTTGATAAAGTTGCACATCAAAATAGTAACTTTATCATTTTTCTTAGGTCTTTGGGTAGACTAGACTCAGGACTCAAGAAGTTTGTTCATCTGGTAGCCTTGCTTGGGATCTTTCTCTAGTGTGTCATCTTGAGGCTTTGGTAGGACAGGTGGGCTTTTTTCCCTATCCAGGTAGTTTCAAGGACACCTCTTTCCACTTGGCCTCGCTAGCAGGGTAGCCAGCTTTCTCACATAGCAATTTGTTATTGTTGTTGCTGAGTGCTGTCGAATCAGTTCCAACTCATAGTGACCCTGCATAGTAGGGTTTCTGAGGAGTGGCTTATCTGACGGTCCAGTGCTTATCCTACAGCGCCACATCAAGACTGCATCGCAGTTTAGGGCTTCTAAAAGTGAGTGTTCAGAGAACGAGAAGATGGAAGCTGTTTTTTAAAGGGAAGATCCAGAACTGCCATAGCTTGCCACATTCTTTTGGTTAAAATGAATTAAACTTTCTTTGATTCAAACATCAGCCCAGGTACATTGTAGTAGGGGACCACACAAGGGTGAGAATACCAGGAGTTCAGTTTCTTTGGGATCTTTCTTTGAAGACTGTTTACACACTAAAATATTCTCAGTGGTGGTGGTCGTGTGCCGTGAGTTAGTTCCGACTCATAGCGTTCCTGCGTGCAGGTTTCAGAGGCTGTAAATCTGTACGGAAGTAGAAACCCTCCTCTTTCTCCTGTGGAACAGCTGGTAGTTTCGAACTGCTGACTTTGAGGTCAGCAGCTCGACTTGTAATCGCTACACTACCAGAACTCCTTTTACTCAGTAGTGGGCACTCAAAAAATACATGTAGTTTGAACTTTTTAGATTGATGGATAGATGGATAGACAGGCAAATGGATTAGTGGATGGAACTTATGGGATTCTCAGGGCTCAGACCTGTTTATACCTTTACGGTAGTCATTTTTCAGCATGTGTCTTTCTGATGAGCCATCTTTTTAGGCCTGCTAACTTGAGTGACCAGAGGACATCATGTACACTGCAGACATTTTGGGGGTTTAAATCCAAGAGAAAGGAGCCCTGGTGGTGCCGTGGTTTATGTGTTAGGCAGATAACCTCAAAGTTAATGGTTCAAATCCATCATTTGCTCTGTGGGAAGACGATAAGTCTGTCTACTCCTGTTAAGATTTACAGGCCCAGAAATCCTAAGGAGCAGTTCTACTCTGAACTATAGGATTGCTATGAGTTGTAATCGGCTCAGTTGCAGTGATTGTAATCCAAGGTAATCCAAGGAAGAAAAAATATTGGCTATTTATTGAGCTGTGTGCGGACTACTGTACTTTACATAGGTTCTTACTTAATCATAACAACCTTGTGAAATAGGGATTTCCCACACCTTAGAAGTTAAGGATAATGAACTAACTCAAGGTCGTACAGCTAATAGTGACACAAGATGGAATTTAAACTGCAATCTGTCTGATTCTAAAGCTCAAGCACCTGACAGACACGAACGCACACGTGCCTCATATTTCAGTCACTCACAGTGGGAGTCTCAGACCATTAAGATATAGTAGAGGGTTTCTGTTGGCATTTGGGGCCAGATTGTCCTTTGTGGAGTTTCTCTGTGCATTGTAAGATAGTGAGCAGCCTCTGTGATCTCCATGCAGTACCTGAGAGTAGCACTACCCCTTCCACTGTGACAACCCAAAATGTCACTAGACATTGCTAAATGCTCTGGGGTGAGGGAGGAACCCCCTTTCCAATAATAAACACTGGTATTATTTGGTGGCTTGCCTGTCCTTTGATCTTGCTGTTTTTTAAATAACACATCTGACAGATTGACGTATTCTTTTGGTTATGGTATGTTGGCCAGCTTCTGATGGTCTTGAGCCATGCCTTTCATTGCCTTGGCCTTTTGCTTTTGTCGGTGATTCCCCAGATAAAATGCAGCTGGATAAAGTGGTGTTTGTAAGGGGTTTATACACAGGTATCGATTAGGCAGGCATTGAGCTTACTGAGATTATAACCATTAGTGCTAGTGAAAAGAAGGCAATTTGCATCGTTTAATTAGAGTAGAAAGGGAAAATGTATAATATTTAGCAAGCTGGGAATTAAGTGACTTCCAGCCTCAGCAGAGTTCATCTTAATCAGGATAGTATTGATTGACAAGCTGGAGGACCGGTGATAGGCGATTCTTCTGGTGGGGAATGTAACAGTAGGGAGGAGAGTGGAAATTGCAGTTTCTCTACTAATTGTACTTTAGGTACGGTTCATGTCGATTACATGTTGTCTAGACAGAGGAAGATAGTGGAGAAACTGCTCCAGGGTAGTAAAATGCTCAGTCCCGAAGGAATCAGGGTGGAGCAGTGAAAGTCAAATGTCACCAAGAGAAGCAGTTTGGAATGAATGCAAGGAAAGTGATTGTGCTTTGAGCTTTGTGTTAGCTCAGGGGCTAACAGTAGATTGTTTTGGGACCCAGCTGGACTCTTTCCTCTCGTCTGTATCTGTAGACTCCAGAAACGTCATTACTTGCACAGACAGGAGCCAGGAAGGTACCTCTTTGCCTCTGCTTAATAAATGTCCTAGCTCACTGTACCAGTCTTTTTCGTCTTTCTATTGCAAGGCATCACTTCAGAGTTCTTGGCCCTAAGGTTTTTTTGGTTTTGTTTTCCTTATAGAGTACAGCCAAGGGCCTGACATTTCTTAATAAATGTCCCTGATCAATAGTTTTGAAAATGTTAGGGCAGGAATATGAAAACTCATCTAAAAAGAAATTTATAAGTTTGCTAGTTTTGAGACAGTAAATTATTCTAATATGTTCTTTACAAAATTAATGGGTCTGGCATTAGACTTTTTAGTATTGTCTATTATTCTGAACAAAACGAGCTGAAAATCCATGGTTAGTAAATTTTTAAAAATTGTATTTTGTTGTAAATGTTGTTGAGTCTGTATAGAGTGCCAGTCCAACCCTTGTATGTATACAGCCCAGTGACATGGATTACATTGTTGTGCAGTGCAGTCATTTTCATCCTGGGTTTCTGAATTGTTCTTTATCTATTAACATACACTCACTGCCCCCACCCCCACCCCCAGGGTTTCTGTTTAATCTTTTGAGTTACTGTTGTCTCATATTTGTTGTTACTAAGTGCTGTCAAGTCAGTTCCAAATCACAATGACCCTGTATGGGGTTTCCAAAGAGCAGCTGGTGAGCTTGAATCACCGACCTTGCAGTTCAAACCGACCTTTGCAGTCCAGTGTGTTAACCCACAGCCAAACATTTTGTACTTGTTAAGATAAACTATGGCTTGGTTTTAAGAAGACTTTCAGGGATATTTTTAGTTAAGGTTTAAATGCATGCCTCTTCTTGTTGTGGGGGAAACTGGTGGTTGGGTGGTTATGTGCTGTGGAGTCGGTTCCAACTCATAGCGACCCTGTACAGGAACAGAAAGCCTCATCTTTCTCCCGCGGAACAGCTGGTATTTTTGAACTGCTGACCCTGAGGTTAGCAGCCCGATTCATAACCACTATGCTACAGGAGCTCTGGTAGTATAGTGGTTATGAGTTAGGTTGCTAACCTCACCATCAACAGTTTGAAACTACCACCTGTTCTGTGGGAGAAAGATGCAGATTTCAGCTCCCATAAAGATTTACAGCCTTGGAAACCCTGTGCAGGGTCACTGAGTCAGAACCCACCCCATAGCACACCACCACAGTCAAGTTAAAGGATGTACTGCTGCTTCAGTCAGTCTGTGTCTCCCAACTGCTTGTGGGGGCTTGTGAGTATCTAAAGTGACTGTGGTGAGTTTCCCAGAGATCTGCCTCAGTGCTTACCACTATCAATTTACAATCCTAGGCTATGGCTTCAGATTTAAAAAGAATTCAGAAAGGCACTTACTTATCTACTGGTTAAGAGCCTCAGATTTAAATGACTGGTTTAACAAACAAAACAAAAGAAACCTTCCAAGGTCTCCCAGAGAAACTGGATTTGGGTTTGGAGGAAATAGGACCGAGTAGTTCATCTTGGGCTTTGAGGTTAGCTGCTGACAAAGTGAGGTTGTATTATAAATTGAAGTCTCATGACATTCATGTAACATGTTGAGCATGTACAAAAGCTAAGGATCATGGCAACAAACCATATTCCAATTAAAATCAGCCACTTACCAAACAGTTAGCAGAGGGTCAGATGTTTCCTGAGGGGTCTGGCAGACTTTTCAGGATAGATTGGTGTTTTGGTGGCTGGACACTGGATTGGCACACCATGTACAAATTCTTTTTCTCTTCTCTCCTTTCTGTGTCTATGATGGTGTTTTGCCGTCTTTGGCTCACTGCATAGAGGCATGGAGGAATTCTGTGTTTTGTTAAAGCTCTTCTGCTCAAGGGCTGGCACTATTTGGAGCCCCCTGAATAATTTAGGCTTGATAATAGCAAAACCAGGCTGAGCCATACCACAGGTACTCTGAGCTCTAGCTGTCGTCATAGGTTACACCCTCCCCTTCCCCCCCGGATGTTAGCCTTTAGAAGTGCCACCTTGCCTTGACCACACCACAGCAGGGGCAGGAATTGCCTGTCAAGCACCATGTGCTGTGAGTGCTGCACCCCTGCAACCCGGGAGCCCTGCAGCGATCAGATGACTGCCTATCGTTGGATAACTTAAACGATAATTACCAGTGTGTGAAACGGGGAGGCTTGCATGCCTCTGCTTTAAAGCAGAGATGTCAATTTGGAAATCATAATAGAGGTGTCGTTTCAGAACACACAATTATTATTTTTTTCCCAAAGAATAAGGGCTTGTCATTTCCAGGCCCAGGCATGCGCCGAGGCAGAGATCTAGGACTTGCAAAGCAAGATTCAGAAATTAAGCAAGCAGCAATGCATTCTCTCGCCTTTTGCCCCTTGATCCCCCTGGAAACATTGCTCTCTTTCCCCTGCATGGCCTCTTTTGATGGTAGACAGTCCAGGAGCAGCAGTACTAGCTTCCCAGGCAAGTAGCCAGCCTCTGACTTATGATTTAATAAGCCTCCCTGGGACCAGGCCTCATTGCATTAATCAGGACAGTGATGTCAGCACTTTAACCCGAGATGCTTAAGTGACCAGAGGGATGTAGGGTGATCTAAGCAGTTTCTGAAAACCCCATTTCTTTAGGAATTTTAGTGGGAGGTTTTGAACTTCTAGCAACCTTGTCAGAAAGTCATAGGGTCAATGAGGGCTTTTCTGGCTTATTCTTCCAAGTCTAGTTAGGCCTAATATTTGATTCACTCGTATTTACTGCTCTTCTATTGCATGTTTTTAAGGATGTTAGTTTCAGTGGAGACAGAAAGATTACTGAGACTCAGTATCTGTTTTCATGTAATTGACAGTCCAGTAACAGAGACAAAACAGGTAACTGCTGTTGGCTTGGGAGAAAGGCCTTTCAGAGGTAAAAAAAAAAACCAAAAACCCTGGGATGTTGGGGAAAAGAGGGTGAACTTGTGACAGAGGAGTCAATTATATGGTCTTTGAAGAATTTTTATAGTAGAGATAAGAAAGAGGAACATTCCAGAAAAAAGAACTGACTAAGCTTAATGCATACATGGGGTAGTGAAGAATGCATTTAGCTTAATTAGAGCAGTAATTCTCCAGTTGTGACTCTGGGACCCCCAAAGTCAAAACTGTTTTTAAGATCATACTGAAATGTTCTTTGCCTTTTTTACTGTCCCTTCTTTCATGAGTGTACAGTGGCATTTTTCAGGGGTTACATAGCAGGTAATGAGGCTATGGCTCTGATGGCTCATGGAATGTGTGCTTGTGTATTCACATTTTCTTGGCTTTAATTTCAAACTTGGCAAGTACTGATAGATAAAACTTATATAAACGAAAACTCCTTGGGGTCCTTAATAGTTTTTAAGAGTGATAAAGGAGCTCTGAGGCCAAAAAGTTCGAAAACCATTGGACTAGAGTGTATAGTATTCATATTGGATCCACAGTCAACACTCATAGAAACAGCAGGCAAGAAATCAAACGATGTATTGCATTTGGCAAATCTGCTGCACAAGACCTCTTTAAAATATTTTTATTCCAGTGAATGAGGAAGACTATAGAAGAATTGATGCATTCGAGTTATGATGTTGGAGAAGAGTACTGAAAAGTACAAGTGGACTCCTAGAAGAGCAAACAAATCTGTGTTGGGAGAAGTACAGCCAGAATGTTTTTTAGACCTCAGGATGATGAGACTTTGTGTCTTCTACTTTGGGCTTATTATCAGGAGGGACCAGCCCCCGATAAAGGACATTATATTTGGTAAAATGAGTGTTGGCGTAAAAGAGAAAGACCCTCAATAAGATTGGGGTAACAATGGCAGCAAAAATGGGCTCAGATGTCACAGTAATTGTAAGCATGGTGCAGGATCCGGCAGTGTTTCATTCTGTTGTACATAAGGTCGCTATGAGTTGGTGGCGACTCATCAGCACCTAACAAGGAAAGTTGGCTTTGGATGCCAAGATGAGGAATCTGGATTTTATTTCATAGGCAGAAGGGAGATACTGGTTTGGGTTTGGCTCTACTGAATTGAAATAGCAGCTGTCACCCAGACAATGACTCTTGCAACATAGGCTGAAGTGACATCTTTGCTTCCAGGAGTTGGCTTGTCATATCACATCAGAGTGCTGGCAGTCAATTATTTCTAATGAATGGAGAAGATCTGAGCATTTTTGTTTGCATTGGGATATTGATCTTTTTTGTTACCTGACAATTTGTTAAAAGAGTATCTTTAGGATATAATTGTTTCATAAGAAGGAGTTGTCAATAACTTGTTTGTTCTATCTAGACCAATTCCTGTTTCTTAATACTGGTACACATTGAATTTGAAGTGAAATTTGGATGACACATGTCATCTTTCCCAACAACTTTTTCTTCGCCCATGCTTTCTTCTTCTTCTT
>NW_006408593.1:12357352-12358558 GCF_000296735.1 Chrysochloris asiatica | reverse complement strand
TATGTGATAGTTTACATGGGAGAACATGAGCTTTACATTCATTCTGTTGTATATTGTTTCATTGCCATGGTTACAATCCCCTCCACACATCATCAACCAACCAAAGGGTATCTATATCCTGCAAGCGTGCCCCTGGGTCGTCAGCACAGCCCCTCTCCCTCTGTGGGTCTAAAGCCCCCAGGCCATTCCCTTCCTCCACGTCATCATCTCTGCCTCCATCTCTGGTGTCACTGCCCTGGTAGGGTCCCACATTCCACTTTTCTCCCTTGATGGTCCCAGGGACCTCCGCTTCTGGACGGCAAAGTCAACCACTCCCCTCCTTTTGCTACAAAATGTCTACTTTTATATTTCCAACCCTCACAGTCAGTCCTGATAGCAGTTATTCACTGTTGTGCCACATGAGTGCTATCTCCATCTTCTTTCATCATTCCTTCCCAGACAGATTGGATATTACTTAGTGGAGATTCTGCCTTCCTCTGTGCCCTGTGGATCTAGGCTCCCTCTAGAAAGCTTGTAAGCCAGTCACTTCTTGCCTTTGTAGTCCCCAAACCCCCATTTTGGGTAGCCAATGTCCACCAAGTTGCCCATCCCTTTCTACCCTGTGTATCAAGGGAGGTAGGAATGAATGATCCTCGCTGTAAAGATTTGTTCCCTCTTTTGAACTACGGCATCCATAGGTATAGGTCAAGTTCATCAAATTGTATCAGATTACTCCTTTTTCCTTCTTCTTTCTTCTTCTAGTTGAATTCTGATCATCCAGCCATTGAGTGGGTATTATCTGCATGTATGGGTGTTCTTGTGTATATGCCCTCTCTTCTTATCCGCTGGACACTGCTCTCCACTCTAGTCCTCTGTGGCTATGCCACGACACACCACCAGGGCTCTTTTGAAAACAGCCACAGACGATGTGAAAGGAATGGGTGTTCCTGTGTTCAGTAAAATTACAAGCTAGTCCAGGGCTTGTAGTTTACCAACACCTGCTTCACAGCATTAATTAAGCTAACTTACTATTTGGAGAAATCATTTTCAAAAGTGAGGAATTCTTTTGAAAATGATAGTACAAAAATTCCCTACTTCACTCACATTTCCCAAATGTTAACATTTTATCACGTTTGCTTTATCATCCTCTATATTGCACTTTACCTATTTTGAGTATAGGTATTTTATTTTTATCTATTATGGTTCGTTTTTTATAGCATATGTATT
>NW_006408593.1:12340928-12356507 GCF_000296735.1 Chrysochloris asiatica | reverse complement strand
ATGCATATGCCCTCACTTCTTATCAGCAATGAAGCTGTATGCTAAGCCCTACAATGTTCAATAGACTTCTGTGAACCCGGGTGAAGACCTGGTTGACCAGCAGTGTGGCAAGATCTGGGGACTCTTGGGCCCAGAGTCAGTGACATAGCCACAGAGGACTAGAGTGGAGAGTGAAGCGTTCAGCTGATTAATATATTTTTTAAAACAATGAATTTTCAGAAAGCACTGAAAATTTAGTTAATAAAATATTTTTGTACAATCCATATATAAATATGTGTGTGTAAATATATATATATCTGTTACATATTTTGTGATTAGCATTATGTAATAAAAGTCTTAATATTTTCTTCTTGCTCTCCAATGGATTAAAACACATATCCTTGGTGTTCCTTGCTTGGGCACCAGGAGTATATTGAATGAACCAGGCAAGCTATAGAGGAAACAGCTTTTTTCATTTCTTTGTTTTTGGTAAGAAAACAATTTCTAATTTGAGATCTTAGATCAGAATGAAATTCTTCAAATTTAAACAAGCTAGTCTGAACCCTTCGTAAGCCCTGCTTGATTTAGTGTCATTGAATTGCATGGTAGATAACTGAATCAAGTTAAATCTTGTGGTGGCCCGAGCAGGTTTACAACTGCCACCCGACGATCCTGTTTTCTTGTACTTTTTCCCTACCATTGGTGACTTATTGCAAGAAGCTAGCTCTGAGGAACGGGTAATTCTTTGAGGCTTCTAGGAGTGATAATGATGCTTTCTAGTATAGCTCTAGTACTTTCTTTACTCAACAGCAGTTGAGAACACCTTTTTGAATCCTTCAGCTATTACTGGTGGTGTTAATACCAACTTTGTTTCCTTGGTGATGCAGGGTGGAGGAGACACTATTCATAAAAGTTCGTTTTTATGTATCACCGGATAAAATGTCAAATAGATAGGGCATGCCAGGCCCCCCTGTATTACCTCGGAAGCAAATGGTGCCAACAGATTCTGTAGTAAATAGACACAAGGGATGCATGTTCCAAAAGAACCTTGTTTGGGGCTCTCCAGAGATTACTGTGATTTCAGGAAGACTTCCTCCTAATTAAGGTAGGACATTAGAGTTGGGCAGTTGACTTTGTAGAATTATAAAGTGAAATCATTACAGTTGATGTATCGACTCTGAGTCTTCTTGTTCAGCAACCTCCCTTACAGTACCACCAAGGCTTCTCCCTGCCAATCTGTTCATTGCCTTGGTACAGTAGGGGGTAATGCGATGGAGCTTCAAAAGCCTCATGAAAAAATTCCCGTTATCTTTCAATTCCTTTTTTTCCTCTTCTTGAAGCCCCCGTGCGTTTGCCTCCAGAATTATTTTCTGGGCATAAATACTTCAAAACAAAAGCACAAACCCAGTTTCTTGAGTGAGTTCCGGCAAATAATGATCCTATAGGACAAAGGAAAACTTCCATGACTATAAATTTTACAAAGCAGGTTGCCACATCTTTCATCTTTTTTCAGCAGAGCAGCTGATGGGTTCAAACGCTCATCACCTCTTGGCTACCAGCCAAGTGCTTTAACCACAGCACCACTGGGCTCCCAGACGTACTTAAAAAGAATATACTTTGCTTACTGTAAAGGATGCTTCTTATCAAAGGGCCTCTAATCAGTAAACAGCCGTTGGGGAGGAACAAGCTTCTGAGAGTTAAGGACAGACAGCTGTTTCCAGATCTTGCTTCCGTTCTTTACCTCCCACCCAATTCCTGTGGAACACATTGACTTGAGTCCCGATGTGGTGCTGTGGGTTAATATGCTGGAATGCATGGTTGGTTTGAATCACAAGGTTGGTGGTTCAAACTCATCAGCCACTCCTCAGAAACCCTATACAGGGTCGTTATGAGTCAGAACCGACTCCAGGGTACTTAACACCAACAAAGTAAAAACTATATTGTTGTTGCTAAGTGCTGTCAAGTGGATTCCGACCCATAGTGACCCTGTTTAGGGTTTCCAAGGAGCAGCTGGTGAACTTGCAGTAAAAACGGCTTTGTAGTCTGATGCATTAGCCCACAGCACCCACACCATAAATGTCCTGAATATAGTTATCCGTCTCAAATTTTTGCTTTTCTTTTTTCTCTAATCCATGTGCTTCTTACTACCTCTCACAAACATGTATTTTAAAGACTCAAAGACATGCCAACATTTTATGCACCCTTATGAAGAGAAAAGAATCCTGCTAAACTGTGCCATACAATTGTTAGATACATCCCAGTTTTAGACACAGTAAAATTTTTTTGTGTGTGTATGTGTTTTCAAAGGCTGTTATAGAAGTGAGGAAAAGACAGCATTTCTCTTCCTAACAACACAGATACATTGAAAATTCCAGCTTTCAAACTGGGAGATGCACTTTATTACTTCCTTTTCTTCTTCATTGGTTATAATGATTTCTCTCCCTTCCATGGTAGGACTGTTTGAAGGTGATAGGCCTTGTTTAGATTAAAAGCATCATTTAGCAATTGGATGTCCTGGGCAGGAAAGACCATGAGCCACATTGATACATACACTGCTGTATCTCTCTCCCAAGCTGTAAGGGGAAATGCCAGTTGTTGGAATAAAGTGACTGCACATGACTGTACCTAAAGCCAGCTGGTTTTAATAACAGTGAATTAAATGAAGTCAATTGGAAAGATTGGTGGCTGCCGTCTTATCCTGCATCACTGCTTTAAAGAAGAGTCTGGTAGGGACCTGGAGACCTGTTCTGAGAGAACTGGGCAAGATGCCACTGGAGAGGAACACCTGGCGTTTCCTTCTCGACCATTTCTTATGGCAGAGTTTGATTGGCTACCGAGGTAAATTTGAGCTGCAAAGCAGTATGGCAGATGTAGCAAACTGGGGGTCCCTGGGCCACATTTATAAAAAGCATTTTAACTGATCCTTGTACAAAAAGGAAAAGACACCCGTTTTAGCTAAAAAAAAAATAACCATCAGGAGATTTCATGCAAAAATCTAAACTTCCGGCTTCTCTTAAATTATAGGAAGAGCCAGCCGCATTGAGGCCACATTCTAGTTTGGTAACAGTTGGCTGGAGCCTGAGGAGGGGTGGGACATAGGTTTTCCTGTCTCCATCACTTGCAGTGGGCCCTGGAGAATGCTGCCATGCAAGCAGAGTGGTTTGAAGCAGTTTGGAGTTGAGACAAACCTTCACTGGCATCCTGGTTACCACTTAATAGCACGTGTCACTGCATTCATTATACTTTTTTTTTTTAACCTTTTCAGCTTGTGATGAGGTTGAAATGAGGAAATACATGTGAAGTGCTTAGTATATTGTTTTTTTTTTTTTTTTTAAGTGTTCAATAAAATGTGTGTGACACATAATGAACTTATGGGTCAAAATTATATACTAAAAGATTTTTGTCAGCTGTCACGGGTACTTTTTCTCACAAAAAGGGTGGGCAGAGTGAACTGAGTAGATAAGGGTTATGGTGACATGGAGGAACCGAGCACCAAGAAAAATGTTGGCACTCTGTGATAGTCTGTCTGGATGCCCCATTTCCCCCCTCCTGGGTCCATCCCAGCCTCCTCTTTGTCTGATGGAGGCTGTGAATAGAAATGAGAGCCTGCCTGAAACACTTCTTCCTTTCTCACCAAAGAGCAGTATGTAGCATGGTACAGTGGCCGTGTATCCTTGTATGGGAGCTTTTAAGCTCATTATTTATGACTGAATACTTCGCTTGTAAGGAAGCTTGTGATCCCAGATAACAGGTGTTAGCTGGCTACAAAGGGGGAAGTTGTTTATCTTTCCCCCTGTTTTTCCTTATGATTGACCTCTGAGTTGGTAATTGACAGGGATTATTGCCATTTTTTTAATCTCTGCTAGGAGGCTGCTGGAGTCTTCCCTCATTTCATTGTCCCGTTATGATGGAGCAGGATCAAGAGAGCACCCAATTTACCCAGACCCAGCGAGGTAAGGCCAAAGTGAGAAGTGGCACTAGGTGGGGGGGGAGGGGCGGCCCTTGGTGTTGCCAAGCTGTTGGAAGCCCCCTTCTGTGCCTCTCTGGGCCTGGTGCTCTTTACTTACAGTGTTGAGACAGGTGGTTCAGTTGATTGGGAATTGTTGCAGGTAAGTGACAAAAGGCTGTGACTGAGCTCTTGTCCTTTGGGGCTGGCTCTTTTTCTACAAATGGGACATTAGATCTAGGAGGGACCTGAGATGGAAACAAAGGTTTATATTTCTAGAGAAATCGACTTACAAAACAAAGGAAAGGAAAACCAAATTAGAAATTTTAGAATTGAGAAACTCAAAAGGCAGAAGTCAAGCTCATCCAGATGTTGAGTTTGGGGAAACCACTTGAAGGAAGAAATGACTGAAGAACAAGTAACTAAATAAAGCAGGTTGCATTGATTTTAAAGGTTTGCTTGCTTTATTGTAGTTGGAAGACAACTGAGAAATTCTTGAAAGAAATTAGAAGAAAGAGATTGCTTGTACCTGAGACTCAAGAATAGGGTGTTTGAGTTGGTGTATAATGTTTACCTGTAGAGAGCAGCTCCTTGGGATTGCCAGAGTTGAATGTACTGATTTGCTAGTCACCTACAAAGACTTTATTTACTTACAACATTGTAAAGCGTTATCAAAGGAAAGGCATGCCCAATGCAGGGTTGTTAAGTTAGCAGTATAGGTCTGATGAAGGTAAATGAGCTTGCCTAAGGTTTCAAATCCATCAAGAATATGAAATGATTTTGTTGTTGCTGTATTTGTGTCATGATACTGAGTATTCTTTCTGCATTACCAGTGAAAAGATACCCTTTCCATATCCTAAAAATGGCAAATCCAAGGATCAGGGAACATAGGAATGGTAACTTCAAACCAGGCAATTTAGATGATGACTAAAGCAAAGATTTATGTTAGCTTCCAATTTGGTCTGAATATTACTCCTAGATGAGGGAAGGACATTTGTTTGCATGAGTGAAGTCCCTTGAAACACTGAGGTAGAGAACTTCTTGCTATACAACAGTTGGTTTTGTTTTGTTTTGTTTTTTAGTATTTTTGACCTTGGCAAAGTTGAACAGGAATTCTTAGAGACTAAAGATCTTTATCTATTCTCTTTTCATGTAATAAGGCTGGTATTTATTCCTATTATGTTCTCTTTATCACAGAAAGTGTCAAACTTTGTGGTATTGGTATTTTTTCATTTTCCTTTTGAGCACAAAATAGGTTTTTTTTTTTTGAAGGGGAAAGTGTTAGTTTTTGATGAGAACTTGAGGAATTAAACATTTAAGATGCTCACCTGGGACAGATTAGTAGTGTTGTCTGATGGGTTTTCCAAGCTCTTTACTTTAGTAAGTGGATGAATGTTAACCCTATTACTGGTTGTTTATTTTTCCTCCTAGATGCAACCATACTTACACTTGACTATATGTGTAGGTCAAAGTCTGTGAGATTTCTCTTCAGCATTCAGATCTGGATACTGAAAAGGATGAAGCTAGAATGTATTTGTATTTAGTAATGTGTCAGTAGCATTTTTGTTTAGATTTTTAAAAAACCATTGATGTATGATTTCACAGCCTAGGGAGTCCCTTTCCCATAGTGAAATTATACTTTTGGGGTTATTTAGGACTGGTTTGGTGCTGTAGGATAAGTGCTGGACAGCTAACCGTAAGGTTGGTGGTTCAAACCCAGCAGCACTCCTGGAAATCCTATATAGGATTGCTATGAGTCAGAATTGACTCAACAGCACTTAACAAAAACAGGACTGAAATTGTGTCCCTAAAAAAATAAGGTGATCTTGATTATCCACAGCAGCAGTAGCATTATTATTGCTAACTATTGTTGTTGTTGTTAAGTGCTGTTGAATCTGTTCCAACTCATAATGACCCTGTGTAGGGTTTCCAAGGAGTGGCTGGTGAAGTTGTATTGCCAGCCTTATGGTTCACAGCAACCTTGTGGTTCAGTGCTTTATCCCACAGCACCACACCAGGACTAACCGTAGAACCAACTTTTTTTTACCATTTGTGTAGGCTGTTAACCAAGGAATGTGAGTATACTAATGGTCACTTTCCGTGAACATTTCCCCCCAAAATTATGTGAATTCTTTTAGTGCAGCTTTTCTCCTGCTACATTCTTTTCTAGTCTGATAGATGTGAGAATTTAATCAGTCATTAGTTGATTTCTGATAGAAAATTTCTATGTACTTGATAGATACAAGAAAAACTTAGGAATACTGACTTTTCTTTGTTGAAAATTTAGGATTTTGTGATTCATCCTTGGCCCAAAGGGAAAGAAAATAAATAAAAAGGGATAGGAACAGAGTCCCAACATGATAATGAAAGTTCCACCAATTGAGTCTTTTAAGAAATAATTCTTAAACCCTGATTCTCTTGACCAAGTCATCTGTGTTACCCACTCCCACCTGTGTAACCCAGACTGCTTGGGAGTCCATTTATTTGATGTTTGGTCACATGACAGGCATTTCTGATCTAACTTCAGTTCCTGTCACAGCTTACTGCAGTTTCTTCTTTGGCCTGGGTCAGTGGACTTAAATTAGTAAGGATTTGTCCAGGGATATGAAAAAGTCAAGATGCAGAATGTTTGTAAATACTTTCATACCTTTCAGACAGAACGGTTTCCATCTCAGTCAGATTTTAAAAGAGATTTGCTTTTTCCCTTTTGTACGTAAACATTATAGAAGTGTATAAAGTATAAAGGTCCCCAATAATTCTCATTCTGGTTGTGGTGTCTGTTTTATCGCTAATTATAGAAATGTATATTTTTACATACATATATTAGTATATGGAGTCCTGGTGTGGCGCTGTGGATCAGTGTGCTGGCCTGAAAGGTTGATTTGAACCTCAAGGACAGCAATTCAAGCTCACCAAGCCACTCCTCGGAAACTGTACATAGGGTCGCTATGAGTTTGGAAACGACTAAACGGTACTTACTAACAACATTTTAGTATATGGGAGTGTGGTGGCTCCATACTCTTTAAGTATTGGATTTGTAAACCACAAAGTCCATGGCTTGATCCTGCTAGCTGCTCCAAAGGAAAAAGATGAGGTTTTCGGCTCCCTTGAGTATTCAAAGCCTCAGAAACCCTATACAGGGTCGCTATAAGTCAGAACTGACTCAACTGCACTTCACAACAATAATAGTATATATTTACAATTCTTCAATTCCCCCCTCTCTCCGCCACTTAAATTTTATTTTGTAGAGGTTTTCTTTTGAAACTACAGAGATACTTCATTGTTTTTAATAGCTATGTAGTGTTCTTTGTATGGATATAGTTTATTTAATCTGTTGTTGGGTACTTGGGTTGTTTCCCAGTTTTTCTCTATTGTTAACTACGTTGCAAATGAACTCCCTTCTACATTTATCTTTGTATCTTTATGTGTTTTCTGTAGGATAAAATTCCTAGTGGAGTCATTGAGTGCAGTGTGTGCCTCAGGCAGGTTTGAAGTCTAGAAATTTCTTAATACTCTATTTGATATAGAAGACATTCTTCTGTTACTGTTTCTTATCTTCTCAGTTTAAAGCCTCAAATCCTATAGCAGTGTTGTAAAAGATGGAGGACAGTCTTGGGAAAGAAAGGGATGTGGGAAATTGTATAGGACATGAAGGTATAGGTCCAGACTGACTAATTCTTAACTAAGAATAGCCATGGGAAGAGAGAAGAAAAATCAATGACTCTTATCTTTGATGTTGCTCAGTACCTATTGAGCCTCTGGTATGCTGATTGTAAGATGTAGAAAAAGTCTTTTCCTCTGTTAGAACTTGTGTTCTCCCAAATATATCCTGACTCTCAATCTGAATACTTTCTCCATGCTACAAATATTATTATCAGTAAAGGAGCGGTAGGAGGTTCAGAGAGAGATTTTAAGAAGACAGGGCAGATCTGGAGCTCTGTATATTTGTTGGAGCTGAAAGAAGTCCAGGTGAAGATGATGCCTTGGCTAATCTGAAGTTTACCATCTCTGCTCTGTTTTCTCATCTATAAAATGGAAGAGTAGGTGATTGTTGAGGACTCTTTCATGCTTTACATTCTGAGGATGGATCGTAATTGAGCAATAGCTGTGAATCTGTATAAAAAGCATTCTGAGAGGCTAATGGGGTTCCTTAAGAAGCTAAAAAGAAAGGTCCAGTATTATCTTCTTGGGAGGGGGTAGCTCTTGATCAGATGATGGCTGGTTAATCAGCCTATTTGCCTTATCTCAGAACAGCAACACTGGTGATCTTATGATAAGTATGCCCTGTGGTACAAGCCTCCTGGTGAGTTCAATGCCCTCAGCAGGGAGATGTCAGGGAGAGCTGGGTATACTGACTTTCACATTATTCCTTGTTTAGTGCTAGTTTGTGTTTGTCCATCTCTGTCTCTCTCAGATTATCTCCTGCTGCATACTACGCCCAGAGGATGATCCAGTATCTCTCTCGGAGAGACAGTATTCGCCAGCGCTCCATGCGCTACCAACAGAACCGGCTCCGTTCTTCCACGTCCTCCTCTTCCTCAGACAACCAGGGTCCATCAGTAGAGGGAACTGACTTGGAGTTTGAGGACTTTGAGTAAGTATAACCCCTGCTTGCTTTCTTCCCTTTCCTCCCAAACTGTGAGTGCTCTAAGTTGGCTACTGTGTGAGCCGGAATGGTTGGCCTTTTTGCTTCAAAGTCCTGAGTTATTATTTATGAGTAATAGGAGATGGGTGAGGGACAGAGGGTGAAAATGCCCAAGGCACTCCCGCCTCTGGTTTACGGGATCCTGTGGGCAGAGACAGCCCAGTGGGCCCCAGGCCAGAGTGAGAGAGTATAGCTGCTTCTCATTAAGCATCATAAACAACTATGGGAATGCTTTTCATGGGCAAGTTTCAAAGCATCAGGTAGCCTGCAGGTGGTTGGTGTTGGGTCTTGTAGCAGAGTAAGTATGGAGATGAAAAATAAAGAAAATGGTTGGGTTTTCCTTGAAGGAGGATTCTCTATTTTGGTACCTTTGATTGGACTTTTTTTTTTTTTCTTTGGTTTTGAGCCTTCCTCCCTTATCTGGAATTCTGGACCAGTGTTGGCTTGAACTACAAGATTGATAGTTCAAACTTAACCACCAGCTCCTCCGAAACTCTGTACAGTGTCACAGAGTTGGAACCAACTCAGTGGCACCTAACAACAACAACTCACTTTTCAAGAGGAACTTAGGAACCCTGGTGGTGCAATGGTTAAGTGCTGGGCTGCTAACCCACCAGCCACTGGATGGGAGAAAAGACCTAGTGATCTGCTTCCATAAATATTACAGCCCTAGGAGACACTATGGGACTGTTCTACTCTGTCCTCTATGATTGCTGTGGTTGGAATCGATTTGTGAACAACAGCAGCTCCATTGCCTAAACTTTCTCAGTCTACCTCCCTCCCTCCATAAGGAGCCTTTGAAAGTGTCCTGTCACATTAATGTGGTGTGAGAGATCCTTGCTTCTTTGGAGTGGTTGGAGGGGATGATGGAGAGGTTAGCTAAAGCAACAGTCAGCTCCAGGCCTCAGAATTCATTCCCCACTCCCCCCACTGCTGAATTCTGCATTCTCTATTGTCCTGCTCCTGACCTTTCCTGGCTTGTTTCAAATTGGACATTTTACTCTTGTTTTGATTCTGATGTTTTGCTATACTCAAACATGCAAAACAAGACAAAGAGAACAGTGGTTAAGTGGGGTTTTCTCCCTCCTGTTTTTGCTGGCAGTATGAGAATAGTACAGTCTATCACTCGATTCCCTTCAACCCCAGTCTGATCTGGGGTCTTACGGGTTCTTGCCTCTTCTCAACTATTGTCCTCTCCTTTGAAATGAATGGAAAGTTGAGGAACCATCTTGCAATCATGTTTTATGTCTCTTTGAGAAATCTCTTTTTAACAGAGAGGATTAAGGAGGTGGGAACAGCGGTTGTACCAATTTGCCATTCGGATGCAGTGATAAACACACTAGCAATTGCAGAGTTGGATACAAGAGGAAGACTAGCTGGGAGGTTTATTTGTCTGAAGGAAATGTGGAGCTTCTCTAAAGCAGCTTGGTGTGAGGGGGGTGATTTGCTGATTGTGGCTACCAAGCCCAGTTACTCTTTAGACCCTCAGCCTGCATCATTCTCCCTCTGACCACTCTCAGGAAAGGTGGATGCATCAACTGGCAGTGAGGGGAACATGGAGTCTCTAGTCCCTTAGCCAGGCAGACACCTGTAGCAAAGTATCTCTTGTTGTTAAGTGCTATTGAGCAGAGCAACTGGGGGGTTTGAGCAGTTGACCTTGAGGTTAGCAGTCTAATGCTTATCCTACAGCACCACACAAGGACTCTTTTCTGTTTTAGGGATTATTTTTCCAGCACTGAGGTCTGCTCAGGGAAGCCTTATAAGCATTCAGGCTGAGGCTGCTAAAAGGCCTGGGTGAGGTTCTCAGTAATCCAGTGGTACCCTGGGAGGGAGGAGGTGTTGCCAACTGCCTAGCCCCCTGCCATGCATATGTGGAAGGCTGTGCGATCTCTTTGCAGTGGTAAAATGTGCAGCTTGTGCCTTTGAGCTGTACCTTGCCTCGTGACTTGTCCTTCACAGTGGAGTTCTGGGTTAGTTTAAAATGTTCTGTTCTCGTCTTTCGTTCCCTTTCTTCTGCTCCCACCTCCTCCTCTTCCCCTGTCTCCCCCTCGATTTTCCTGTGTCAGGCTGCCTCCTCCTTGTTCTCCCCACAGCCCACCTGTGCTTTTTGGCCCCCCTCCCCTCAGGGGCTTCTGCACTACCTGAGTTTACATTCTCTTCTTCACCTTTCATGAACTGCCTTTTCTGTTTTCCTCCTAGGGGGTCTTACATTGTTCCCTGGTAATTAAGGATGGACTGGTACCTCTAATGCTCTTCTGAAAGCCCATCCCCTGGGTGTTTCTTTTAGGGCTGATGCAGATTAATCTTGTTTTAATAGTAGCTCTAGATTAGTCACTTAACATTAGTCCAGGTCTTCCAGTGAAGGATGCTGCTGGCTGGTTGAGAGTGATGTCCTATTTTTTCATTCTTTCCCTGTCCCCCTCCCCACTGCAAACTGAGTGCTCCTTGTGATTATCCCTCTACTCCTCATCTCCTGGTGCTCTGAGGAGGGTGGCAGTAAGAAATTAGAGACACACTAGCCCATTTTAATTTTGTCAGTGGTAGCATTCTTGCTTTCCTCGTGGATGACCCAGGTTGAGTTCCCAGTCAGTTCACATCCTGTGCAACTTCCACACTGTCCGTGGAGCCTTGAGTGATGCTGAACAGATTACAGTGGACCTCTCAGACTGGATGGATTAGAATGAATCTACTCCCCCAGATCAGCCAGTGAAACCCCAAAGGATCATAGCCATACAGCAGTTCGTTCCATTGTGCATGGGTTTACCAGGAGTTGGAGGTTGACTTGATGAACATTAACAACAGCAACCCTTTTCCTTAACCTGGTAACTTGAAGGAAGGAAAGGTAGAGGCTCTACAGTCGTAAATCATAGTGTTTTCAGGTACAGAGAACCAGCTAACTTTGATGTGGCTTGGATTCCTCCTATCAGGGTACCTACCAGGAAAAGACACCGTTCTGTTGTGCTTTCTCACCTACATGGCATGTCATGTGCTGCCCCCCTTCAAACTCTCCACCCTCCTCCCATTTGCTAATTCATAGATTTTCCTGCTCCTCTCTGGTATGAGGGGGCATCAGAAAGTCCGTGGGGAAATTACATTATCTTTTTGTTCTGTTTTTCCATAAACTTTTTTAAGCCCTCTCATATATAGAGTCCCCTACTACCCTGATCTGATCTTGTTTTGTTCTCTTCCATTACCTGTTGAATAAAAGATATAATTTGTATTAATATTTTCATATGTGTGCAACTCTCTAGCTTATAAAAAATATATAATATGCATAAATATACTCAGGTACAATATGCAGGCAGTCCTCAGATTACCATCGAGCTCTGATCGTTAAACTTTCTTTTAGTTCAATTTGTTCATAAACCAGAATTGTTATGGTTTGTAGTGTACATTTCTATGTATAAAAAAACCAGTAACGAAGCACTTCCATAAACACTAAAACATCTTCAACATGATAATATGTGATATTATAATAAAAATGTATGATAATATTTTTATGCACATCACAAACTTGTGCCTATTTGTTACTACGAATCATTGTATATACCTTGAGTATTTTATATAATTTGGCTTTACAGGGGTTGGTTTGTAATACTGGTTGTATATAAGTTTGATGTTAAGTCTGACATGAGCCTGACATTTGTAACCCAGGGACTGTCTGTATATGTATCTTTTAAATCTTGTTTATTCCTTCCAATACCATATTTACTCCATTGTGGTATTTAAAAACCAGGCTAGTGTGACTTGGCTAAGTCACAGACACATCTAAGATTAAAGAATAGAAATAAGCCTATTTAATGTCTGACTTTTATTGTCCTGCCAATTTACAAACCTTTAAAACTGAAGTATAGCCATATTTGGACCCTTCTAGGAACTTGCTATAGAATAAAACTGTTGGAAGTTTATCTCTGGGGAAAATGGCTTTGGAGGTTGGTCAGCATCAGATTAAGCTTTCTGTTCTTTTGTGGTCTCCATTAATGACCATCTTTCCTGGCAGACATCTCCCCTTGCCATTCATCTTGTTTGCTGTGAGGATTGAGATGGCAAGGTCTCTGTGTTTATCAGAATGCAGAAACAGGACATCCAGAAACCTGCTGTCTGCAAGTCTCTCCAGAAGCCGCCCTCAGCAGCTGTCTTTGCATAAAGGTGTTCACAAGCAGGGTAAAGGTGTGGCTGCCCCTGCCTGCTTTTGAGTCCAGACCACCTGCTAGAGTGTAGATGACAAATAAGCATAATAAAGAAAACTCCCATTTCCATATTCATTCGGGAGAATTAAGAAATCCAGGTTAAATGCTGTGCCCCAGAAGTTGCTAAACTCTTGAAAAGAGGTAGTATGTGCCCCTGTATGTCTGTTGTTCCATCTGCCCTTCTGTCTCGTTTAATCAGTTAGTCTCAGTGTAATTAAATCCCAGAATCATGTTCCTGTCGCTTCCCGCCTCACTGAAAATGGACTCTAGTTGTAGCTGTGTTGCCTTCTAGAACAGAAACTGTTTTGAGCAAAGTCCTGAATAACAGCTGGAACTAGAGAAGCTTCATATATCTCTGCCATATATGGCAAATTCTGAGTTATTATATTCAACTTCATAAAATTGTTCTGGCACAGAAGAAAACAAGTCCTGTGTTAACATTTGTGACGCAGAGTTATACTTTGGATTTCTGCCTGGGGAAAACATCTCGGTGAGAATTCTAGTCTTTCAGCCTGGAAATAAAGTTTCTTTAGGTCTCTTCCATTTATTTTCTTAACCCATCTAAGTTACCTGGCTGTATTTGGGACCCCTGCACCCAGAATTCCATATTGTGGCCAAATATGCAAAAGTGTTTAGTTGTATTATGATGATCATGGCTTCTGGTTCCTTATTTTGGCATGGTATGTTCTAACCTACCATATACACATGTACAGATGAATCTCATGTCGCAAGTGCGTCTCATTTTATGGTGCTCAAGCTAGATGCTTTTGACAAAGGTGTTACTAGAAGGTCTTGCTGTGTAGTACTAAAGAGAGTTCTGAAGGCTTACTGTACGAGCCTCACCTTTGCCATCTGTGGCATGGGGGATGTTGTTTGCCTTTCATTCACAGGTATATTCTTTATTTAGCTGTCTTTTTGGAAAAATGGGGCTTATTGTGAAGAAAATTAAAACATGTCCATGAGATCCAAAATACAACCTTGAGTATATTCCTCTTGAGATTAGAGACCATTTCAAGAACAGATTTGATGTATGAACATTAACGAACAGACAAGGTGTGGGATGACATCAAGAACAAGAAGAAAGACATTGAGACATGAAAAAAGCAAAAGGTAATTAAAAAGATGAGAAAGAAAGAAAAAAAAAACAAAAAATAGATGTCAGAAGAAACTATGAAATTTGCTCTTGAGTATAGAGAAGCTAAAGATACTGGGAGAAATGATGAGGGTAGTAGAGCTGAACAGAAAATGTCAAAGGGCACCTCAAGAAGAGGAAGTAAAATGTTACAGTTAAACGTACACCAGTGGACTCAAACATAACAATTATGAGGATGGTACACAATTCTGCAGGGTCGCTATGGGTCGGAACCGACTCGATGGCACATAACAACAACAACAACAACACAATTCTGCAATGTTTTGTTCTATTGTATATGTAGTCTCTATGGGCCTGAGGAGTTGACTCAATGGCATTTGACAACAACAGCCATGGAATGTTTGTAATATGAGAGAATCGAAAAGGAGACTGAAGAAGACTTGAAAAGCCTGATTGAGAAGTTTTTACTTGGGGGCAACTATAATTTGATGTGTACTTTATGTAGTTAACAGACAGCATTGGTTTGGATAAACTAAAGTGGCAAGGAGGGAAACCAGTGAGACAGTAATAGATGTTGTACAGGCAAGAAGTTAGTAGTTGTTAGGTGCCATCAAGTTGGTTCTGACTCATAGCCACCCTATCCATACATCAGAACGGCACAGTACCCGATCCTGGTTCATCCTCATACTTGTTATGCTTGAGTCTATTGTCGCTGCCACTGGGCCAGTCCATTTTGTTGCAGGTCTTCTCTTTGTCGCTGACCCTCCACTTTACCAAGCATGGTGTCCTTCTACAGAGACTGGTTCTTTCTGCCATGTCCCAAGTAGAAGAGATGAAGTCTCACCATTCTCCTTTTTAAAGAGCATTCTGGCTATACTTCTTTTTCCCGCTTTTTATTGTGAACTGAGTGAAGGTATGCAGGCCAAATCATCCGTTTTACATTCAACAAATCATACACTTTGGTTCATCTCAATGATTGCTATCCCATCCCCTCCATGTAACAACAGTTATCCCACTTCTTCCCTGCGCTTCCCGATTTCCATTCCGCCCACCTTCTCAATTTTGCCCTTAGGTGAATGTTGCCGTTTTGATTAGAGGGATGGACTGCTCCGTTATTGGTAGTGGGCACACCTTTCTAGTGTTGTTATCTCCCCTATGTATCTCTCTACTGCTTGGTTGAAAGTTGGGCCATGAGGGTAAGTTTCTTTCCAAATGTGAAGTGTAGTTGAGCTCCATTGTCTAAGGTTCTTCCAGTCTCTTTCTGACTGGTGAGCTGGGTCTTTTAAAAAAAAAAAAAATTGAGTTTTGTTCCACATATTCTGCTGTTCTATCCAGGACCTTCTAATATGATCACTTTCAGAGCAGTTGGCAGTGGTAGCTAGGCATCATCTAGTTCTTGTCACAGAGTTATGGAGACTGATGTTCACATTTTCCATTTGTCCGCTGGACTAATTGATTTCAAATCTCTTCAGTTCTCATCACTCTTCTTTTTTCTGTACATGGAGAGACCAATAGCTACACCATAGACAGCTGATCATGAGCTTTGAAGATTCCATTCATCAAAGTAGAATGTAGAGCATTATGTCTTTTTGGACTACGTTATGCCAATTGACCACGGTGTCTTCCAAGACAGATTCATTTATTCTTAAGGCAGTCAGTGCATAGTACTTTCAGGATACTTCTCCAACACCATAATTCAAATGCATTGATTCTTCTGTGGTTTTCC
>NW_006408593.1:12339369-12339997 GCF_000296735.1 Chrysochloris asiatica | reverse complement strand
CACTCCGCTGCTAGCCAAAGGTTATTAGTTCAAAAGCAAAATATTGTTTACCTGTGATTATTAATGATATTGTTTGATGAGGATTGAATTTTAGATATTAAGTCTAAGGTGATTTCTAAGGATGGAGCTTGTTTGAATATTTCTAGGGTAATAAGCTGGCTGAGAACTCAGCCATCTTACTTGCCACGTCTTCAAATAAAACATCGCCCAAGTCCTTTTTTACTCTTCCTAGAGCCTGTTTTGCATTAGGTTTTACAATTAGCAAGTGACTTTTAAGGCAGCAGTTATTGGACTTAACTTAGATCACTTGTCATTGCTTGCTAGCCCAGTGGCTTGACAACTTTTTTCTGGGGAAGAGGATTGGGTTCTAGTCTTGGCATAGTCTTTGGTTTTAGGTTTCACTGTGTGCGCTGTAAAATGAGATTAGATAATTTTTGAGGTTTCTTTTTAGCCCTAAGATTTTTGGTTCTTTGTTGAAAGAAGAATTCCCATTATACTCAACAGAGGTAGAATAATAGAAAGTCTCAGAATAGCAGTAGGATATCTAGTACCTGTAGAGTCCCAATATATTTGTAAGATCTCTACATACCTACATGCTGTGGTGTTACAGGATAAGCACTGGTGTGCT
>NW_006408593.1:12318418-12339069 GCF_000296735.1 Chrysochloris asiatica | reverse complement strand
ATATATATATATATATATATATATATATGATGTATGTGGATTGTGCTAGGGCTGAGAATAGGAAAATAAAAGTTCTGCGATTCCAGTTTTGCTGTTAGGTACCCTTATGTATGCTCTCACCCAGAACTGTGCCTGCCTTCCCGAAATCTGAGCCCTTCCATGTATGCACAGTCTTTGCAAGATGAGACCTGGGCCTCAGTTTCTTACTCAGTGATGAACAAAATGACAGTGCCTTCTGTTATCTGGAGACTGAGTAGAAAAAGGGAAGCTCAGGGAAGCAAGTGTGAATTTGTTAGTTCATTTTCAGCCACTATGTGCTGTCAAGAGGACAATGGCCTTTTGAGCTTCTTGCTACAAAAGCTTCATTTATCTTGGTCGAGTCAGTCAGAGCGGTTTGTCACTGAGGAGCAGTGACAACCTGACTGTCTGGTCAGGACTCCAGGACTCAGACAACAATCTGTAGGTGCGTTTTTCATGCCTTTAAATGATCGCCTCTCTGTGAGACTATTCATCCTGGGCATTTAGCAGAAGAGTTGCTATGCTTTCTTTTCCCCTCTTCCTCAGGAGCATCTTCTGGTATTCAGCACTTGCTTTGGATGCTTGATTGTTTGAGTGGTGATTTTTAACTTGTAAAGTCTTACTTATTTTCCCCTCCCCTTACCAGATGCCCCCTCTGAGAATTAATCAGTGATGCACAGAGTTCAGCAACTGGGAAAGCCATTAATAATCCAGCCAACTCTGTCCTGCTGACTTAAAGGCATCTTTTTGCTGATGAAATTGAAGATTTCTCAGGTGTTTCCCTGAAAAGTATTCTGGTGAGAAACAGTCCTCCTGTGATGGAGGAGCAGTAACAGCCTATTTACGCAGTCTGGTGGTCACAGTTTTTTCTTTGTTTAAATCCTCCTTTAAAAACCCTTGGGCTGTTATGTTAGACCCAGGTACTCAGCCGGAATCCTGGTGTGGCGCTGTGGGTTAATGTGCCTGACTGCAAAGCCATTTGAACTGCAAGGTTGGCAGTTTAAGCTCTCCAGTTGCTCTTTGGAAACCCTATACAGGGTCGCTATGGTTCGGAACTGACTTGACGGCACTTCACAACAACAATAATTGGTGTGAAGCTGTAGGATAAGCACTGGACTCCTAACAGCAAGCTTGGTGATTTGAATCTACCAGTTGTTTCTCAGAAACCCTGTATGGGGTCTCTTTGAGTCAGAACTAACTCAGCAGTACTTAACACAACAACAACTTTTCCAAACATAAACAATCTTCTTTGTCTTCCTTTTTCGCACTGTCCATCTGGCAAACATTTTTCAGTCCACTCATATTCAGTGCCTGTCAGATTTGTTTGCCTCTTTCATCTCTTAGATCCTTACTTATGTTGACCTGGAATAAGCACTGAACAGAATGGCAGACTCTGAGTATGTAGGAGTCTTGGTGTGATGCTATAGGATAATCACTGGACTGACCCAAGGCCGGTGGTTTAAACCCACCAGTCACTCCTTGGAAACCCTATATAAGGTTGCTATGAGTCGGAAATGATTGGGTTCACTTAACAATACAACAAGAAAAGCAGAAGGTAGCTTTCTAAGCACATCTTCAGTATTTTGAATTCCTTTGCTTTCTTAGAACTCCTAGTACTTTCCCCTCTCCCATTGTTTCTCCTCTTCCCAAATGCCCTGTTCATCAATTTGGTTTTCCATTTCAACTCCTTAGCTCAGAATCCTCCCTTCTTTCTAGAGTACAGAATCTAGAGGAACACAGTTGTTCTTTTCACCTCTGGTTTATTTGGCACTATGGCTTTGCACTGGAATTTTTAGATGCCAGCACTAAAGCCCAGGGTCTTTTTCCCTCTTCTTGCTTAACTTGCTCATTGGTTGACCATTCTGACTTTGAAATCTACCCATTTCAATTTTTGAAGTTTTTTGTTTCCTGGTTAGCAAGTGGTCTGAGTTGTTTTTGTTGTAGGCTATTGCCCCCCCCCACCCCCCCCAAGAGTCTTGGTGTGGTGGTGTATGATATGCACTGGACCAAAGGCAGTTTGAACTTCAAGGTCAGCGGTTCAAACTCACCAGCTACTTAACAACAATAACAACATTTCCCCCTAAGGAAACCATGCTGTCAAGTCTGTTGCTACTCAAAGCAACCCTGTATAGGTCTTCCAAGGAGCCTAGTGGTATGGTAATTACGCACTCCGCTGCTAGCCAAAGGTTATTAGTTCAAACCTACCAGCCCCACTGTAGGAGAAAGATGTGACAGTCGGTTTCTGTGAATACTGCAGCCTTGGAAACCCAATGGGACAGTTCTATATTGCTCTACAGGGTCGCTTTAAGTAAGAATCAACTCGATACCAACAGGTCTTGCCCTCAGATGTCTTTCTTTTCTCCTCCATTGGCAGTGTCATGTTTCTGTGTTAGCCCTGTGTATCACATTTTTCAGTTATTCTGGGTTCTTTCTGTTAGTTCTTTGCTAGATAGAGTTCTGTATAATTTCAGTTTGAAGTCATCTCTACATTTCATTGAGGTCGCATATAGTCCCTAGTTCTCATTAACCAATCAAAATTAATGTTAAATAAGCCCCAAAATCAGCACATGCATCTCCATTGACATATGTTGCCTCTTGTGTATGGTACCCATCTGATACTTTGCTTGTATCTGAGGAAGCAGAATTCATTCTTACTTCTCTATATTCTTCAGTAATCTTAACACTGTAAGGCCTTTATCTTTGCCATATTTGATCTCCCTCCATCTCCTTTTTTTTAAATGGATGGAGAAATGAAATGAGAAAGAAGTTGATTGTTTTTAGGTTTAAAAAAATTTTTTTAAACATTTTCTTTTATTAGAAAATTTAAACCGTCATTCAATAATTTGTGCACAATTTGTTCCATTCACCTGCAATTTCTTTGACTTCTCATCTTTGCATTTGGATAAATGTTGCCCTTATGTTCTTGTATAGTTGATTGCTTTAAGGAGCACATTCCTCGTGGGTAATAACTATTTTATTTGTTGTTATTATTGTTGTTAAAATTCCAACTCATAGCAACCCCCTGTGTACAACAGAATGAAACACTACCTGATCCTGCACCATCCTCAAAATTGCTGCTATGCTTGAGACCTTTGTTGCTGCTACTATGTCATTCCAACTCATTGGGGGATCTCCCTCTTTTTCCCTGACCCTCCACTTTACCAAGCATGGTGTCCTTCTCCAGTGACTGGTCCCTCCTGATAATATGTATTGTTGCAGCCATTTTTTAAATTATCCTTACCAAAATTTTGCTTGCATACAACATTAATGATATTGTCCAATGATTCCTGCATTTTGTTGGGTCACCTTTCTTTGGAATGAGCACAGATATGGATCCTCTTCCAGTTAGTTGGCCAGGTAGTTGTCTTCCAAATTTCTTGGCGTAGATGAATGAGTGCCTCCAATGCTCCATCAGTTTGTTGAAAGATTTCAATTTGTATTCCATCAATTCCCAAAGTCCAGTTTTTTTTTACCAATGTCTTCAGTGCACATTGGACTTCTTCCTTAAGTACCATTGACTCTTGATCATAAGTTACCTCTTGAAATGATTGAACGTTGACCATTTCTTTTTGGTACGGTTACTTTGTGTATTCCTTCCATCTTCTTTTGATATCTGCATCTTCAGTGTTTTGCACATAGACTCCTTCAGTATTACAAGTTAAGGCTTGATTTTTTCCCTCAGTTCCCTCAGCTTGAGAAATGTAAAGTGTGTTCTTCCCTTTTGGTTTTCTAACTCCAGGTCTTTACACATTTTTTTATAATACTTGAATTTATTATGATTTTTGTCTATTATTTTATAAGCCAGTCTCTTATTTGACTTGAAAAGGTGACTTCTGAAGGTGGTTTCAGTTTCAGGCTAAAAACTATCACTGCTGGTGATAGTCTTGGGGGTTCATTCCAGTGTGTCTGGTCTTCTTTATGAATATGAGTTGTGGTCTACATTTGTCTCCCATTCTAAACGGGACCTTCTGTTGTGTCCCTGGTTAGAGCAGTTATTAGTGGTAACCACTGAACGGTCGCTACGAGTCAGAATTGACTCAACAGCACTCAACAACAACAACTGATAACTGTGATCTCAAACTAGAGGAGGTTGTGGTTTGTTTGTAGGTTTTAATAACAAAGAAAAGATGGTTGTAGTATGTAATCAGTTTTCCCTAGTCCTGTCCATGTTTTCCCATTTTTCTAAGTTGTCTACTTGTGTGTTTTTCCCAAGCTCTGTGTCATCTTAGGATTTTGGCAACAGCTGATTAGTTTATCAGTAGATCAGCTGATCTGACTGGTGAATTGGCTTCTTCTTGCCTGCTCTTCAGCATTGCTAATAGCACATAGGAAGCTGTTCGTTGTCCAGAAGAAAGTGGATCACAGATTTGGCTTTGGACCTTGTGGAGGCAAACTGTCAGTTTAACAGTGTGATTCTGGGAAGGCCAGCTGTAGAATAGTTACTAGATTTGTTCACAGTGCTATTTTTTCTAGCTTAATTTTCAATCTTTCTGAGGTTTATATAACCCTTTTTAACATCAAAATAGTTTCTAACTCTTCTCGTGCCATTAATTGTACTTCTAGTGCCTATTGATAAGTAAAGCATGCAATAATGAAAAGCTATCATGAATTGATTGTACTTTTGAATGTATTGTTGTTGGCTGCCATCATGTTTGTTCCAACTCATAGTGACTCTGTATAGCACGGGTGAGGAACCTTTTTTCTGTCAAAACTTCTAACATCATTTGCAGATGATCCAAAATTAGCAACTTAAATGTTAACCTGCTTTATTTGATCAAATATTTAACTAACTCACCAGTAATGTGATGTGTAAGGAGCTCTGGTAGCGTAGTGGTTAGGAAACGGGCTGCGAACCTTAAGGTCAGCAGTTCAAAACTACCAGCTGCTCCGCAGGAGAAAGATGAGGCTTTCTGCTACTGTAAAGATTTACAGCCTCGGAAATCCTGTACAGGGTCACTATGGGTCGGAATCGACTTGACGGCACTTAGCAACAACAGTGTGATGTGTGGCACTGCAGGGGAAGTGTAGGACTGCAGGGTCGGTGTGAACCACAAAATTGGCCGTTCAAACGTACCAGTTACTCCTCAGAAATCCTATACTGAGTAACTATGAGTAGGAGCCGACTCAATGGCCCATAATAGCAACAAATCATGTGATGGCTGGAACTGAATTTGCCTTGGCAGGGCCATACCAAATGATTTGGTGGGCCTGCCTTATATGATCCACAGACCAGACATGCCCCACCCCTGCTGTAGAGTGTTTCTGAGGTGGTAAATCTTTATGGGAGCAGAAATTCTTGACTTTCTACTGCAGAGCTACTGGTGGATTTGAACTACTGACCTTGTGGTTAGCAATCCAGTGCTTATCCTACTACAGTTCCACCAGTGCTCCTTGAATATATTAGTACTTTACTAATCCTAATTGGAATCTGTATACGTTTGAAAAATAATAGGTTTGCTTTGGGAGCTAGCCTCTTGATTTGGTATTCAACTATTACTTTGTGTGCATATGGCTACCAAAACATTCTCACAATTTTGGAGCTCTCCAGTGACAGCAGTCTTTAGATCAGGAACTTCCAATGGCATTGTTATTTTTAATCTCTTTTTGCTTTCCATACGCTCGCTTACACGCTCTCTCTTCCTCTCTCTCTCTCTCTCTCTCTCTCTCTCTCTCTCTCTCTCTCTCTCTCGTTGCTTCTCCGTTTTTTATCGTGTTTCATTTCAAAGGAATATAATAACTACTTTTCTCTTTTGGGAAAGTAAAGACTACCTACTGACTTTTTAATGGGTCAGCTTCCAATACCCCTAGTATTGATTTGTCTATTAATGCTCAGCAGCCAGCCCCACCAAGATAACAAAAACCTTCATAGTCTTTTGTTTCTGGCTTGTGAAACTCCCACTAGCTCACTAGAAAGCCAATGTGTTGCCCTTAACATTGGTCCCAAGGCCAGTCTGAAGATAATCTCATTGGTTTGAATATAATCAGAAGGAAGAATTCAGAAAATGCTCCAGTTCAAGCTCTTGGAGGTTCGTTTATTTTGTGGAGTTGGTTAAGCAGCTAATTAACTGTTCTGTCCAGCCAGTGCCCTTTGGCTTATTGTTCCTTTTATGCATTGGAATCGAAGCTGCTTGAAGCCACTTTCCTCTTTGGTGAGAAGCAGTGAAGTGTCGTGGGAAGAGCAGAGACTTCAAAGTCAGATTTTCTTTGACTCTTGCCTCAACCACTTATCTTGTGCATTTTGCTTTGCCTCTCTGCTCCTTAGTTTTGTTTTTTGTAAAGCAGAGCTAATAATAGCTCGTAAGGGTAGTTACAAGGGTTAAATGGCATAATGTGAATAACCCACATAATGACACATCAAGTCAGCTCCGACTTAAGGTGACCTTATGTATTGCAGTATGAAACGTTGTCCGGTCCTGTGCCAGCTCCATGAAGTTTGATACATTTGAACCCTTTATTGTTACTATTGTGTCGCTTCTAATTGAGGGTTCCCCTCATTTATACTGACCCTCTGCTTTACCAGACATAATGCTCTTTTTAAGGGAATGGTTTTTCCTGATGAGGTGTCAAAAATAAGCAAGATGAAGTCGTGCTATCGTCAAATTTTTACTATTGCTTTGGGATTCGTGTTCGCTAATGTACTCGTATATGTACTGTGTGATCTTTTATCACTTTTACTCAAAAAGTCGTCTGAGATTATTAGAGAACCTTAGGATGGGACATGGTAAGAACAGAGAAAAAGTGGTATAAGAACTCAGTCATCCATAAAGAAAGCACCTACACCTTTGTCTTTTCTTTGTTTAAAACTCAAATGGCCTAGGATAGAATTACATTTTTCCTTATCAAGAAGAACCTAAGCAGATTCATTTGAAGGTACCATTTGTTGCATGAGTTTGATGAGGGAATTTTTTTATTCCTTCAAGAGCTCCCCCAAACAAAAAAGTTTCTTTGCATTTTTTAGTCTAGAGAAAGAAGTTTACATGTACATAACATGATTTCAGATGCCATGTAAGATCTAAACCTAATTCCAATATCAGATGTTAGAGGTTTCAGAGATAGCATTAACTGAAGTAAAGAAAAACCCTCCTCCTTTCTGAACTGTCAATAAATGCTTGTAAATCTTGTAGTGGAGGTGCTCCGCAGATGCAATGCATCAGTGTAGCACCGATTACTGAACACGCAGTTGACTCATTTCTGTGAAATATTCTTCCAAGTGTACGAATTTTGTTTTGGGGATGTTTGTCTTCAAGGTTATTTGGCCTTAGTGACTCTTATATGTAGTCTTTTTGCTTTCTCCAGGGACAATGGCGACCGATCCAGGCACCGAGCTCCCCGCAATGCCCGGATGTCTGCACCTTCACTAGGACGTTTTGTCCCCAGGTAAGAACTGGGCAGTCAGCCACAGAGAGGGAGTCTTTATGAGAGCCTAGAATTTAGTTTTTAAACCTAGTTTCTGGTCTTTGGACAGTCCATATCTGCTGTTACTTCCTAGTGAACCTTTAGTCTAGCCCTGTACTTAAGAGACTTGGCAAGAAATGATTACAGTAAAAAGATTAAAAAGTGGCATCAAGAGTGTGCTATTTAATTGTAAGCCTTGGGAAACTGTATAAGGAAAGTCAGGGAGAAAGAACAGATTCGAGAAATGTTGATTCTTTTGTGGGCTGCTGTGGATTTTGTAGGCTCACTGGGTCCCTTACCCCTGATTTTTGAGGGTTGCTGTTAAGTACCATGGAGTCAGTTCCGACTCATAGCGACCCCTACACAGGGTTTCCGAGGCTGTAAATCTTTACGGGAGCAGAACGCCTCATCTTTCTCCCTCGGAACCACTGGTAGTTTCAAACTGCGGTTATGAGGTTAGCAGCCCAATTCGTAACCACTACGCTACCAGAGCTCCTTGATTTTTGAGAGTAGATAGATAATATATCTCCTTTGTTTTTTAGTAGTATTTAGTAGGCTTTTCACACACAATTCCTTCTTATAGGCGTTTCTTGCTGCCTGAGTACTTGCCTTATGCTGGGATTTTTCATGAACGTGGACAGCCTGGCTTGGCTACTCACTCTTCTGTTAACAGGGTCCTGGCAGGTAAGGAAATGTTTCTGTGGATGTTGAAAACTTAAAGGGGCTGGGAGGCAGATGAGGCCTCTTCCCGCTTCTCCTCTGTTGATGTGACCATGTCTTGATGACATTTGGCTGAAAATTCTGCTTTGTAGTCCAGTACTCAGTTCTAAACTTCAAGACAACAAACTGCTGGATTCAAAAAAACTAGTGGTTTCTCTTGCCCATATCCACATCATTCACATTCTAAAAAAAAAATTTTTTTTTTTAAACCAGCTACATCTTATTCCAACTATTAGGTTCTGGCCAACTTTTAATTGAATGATAAAAGTGTCTTGTTCAGGTTTCGGTTGGTGAGCTCCTCATGAGACAGATCCTGTGGTTAAATTAGGAACTTAACACACACCTCTCCAACTCTTGGACTGCCAATGCATGCAGCCTCCAGCCAATGTGCAATCTTCTGAGGAGGGAGCGGAGACCCTGGGGGCTGGCTCACAGTATTCCTGTAGGAAAGGAAATGAGCAGGATTTCCCGCCCCCCCTTTTTCTGACCAGGGTTATTTCCCAGGCATACCTCCTCCCAAACTTGTAAATTTATGTATGTGAAGGCATAAAAGATATAAAACTGAAACCACATTTGGATGTATCTTTAATAAGCATCTTTATTCAAAATGGTATTCTGTTTTGGAAAACCTGAGCCATGTGGTGGTTAAAAAGGTAAGGGGGCATCTATGTGAGACAGGGAGGGGACCTGTCAGGCTGGAAGAATGTTAGGTTTTTTTTGTGTACGATTTCTAACCAAGTTGCTGTGGTAGCTGGTTGGCCATGAGGTTTTAGCCTCCACCAAGTACTTTCTTTGTCGCATCTCCAAGTCCTAGAAACCTCAGAAACCTTTTTTATGACAGATACCAAGACTCTGTAAGCCTAGACCTGGTACAGAAGGAAACTATACCACCATTATTCTCCTAACAGTCTTATCTGAGGAAGGGCTCTGTCCTTAGATGTTAAATAGACCTGGAAGGTTCCACACCTCTCCTTGATTGGTACTTTGTGAGTTCCTGAGATCTTATCCCCAGGCAACACTACCTCACTCTTCTCCACCCTTCCTTATTTCACCATCCACCATCTACCTTACCTCCACAACCCCAGACAGTGCGTCCTGTTCCTCTGCTGCAGGCAAATAAATTGTCTGTTTCCTTGGCATTTAGCTTTTTTTTTTTTTTTAAACAGCTATGGGGTTTTATTGTTATTTATTTTCATTGTCTTCAATAACTCTTTACATTCATTTCCTGTTCCTTTATGCCAGAGAGGTCTGACTCCAAATGGCCTGATTTCATTTATGTATAGAGGAGCTGAGTTCTACAAGGCAGTTATAAAAGTGAAATCTATCAATAAAATTTCACTAGCAAAGGTTGCAGCATCTTATTAGGGAATGGAAATCTAGACTCCTAAATAACCTCACTCGAGTTAAAATAGAATATGGGTTCCATTCAGAATTAAAACTAGTTTTTCCTCATTTTCTCAAGGTACAAATTGCAGAGTACCTACTGGTCTTTTCTTTTTTTTCTTTTTATCATTCATTACTTTTATTTAAAAAGGGAGTTAGCACATGGATCAGGGTTGTATGAGAAAATAACTTCCACATTGTACAGGTGGCTCCATTTACATCTGGGCGGGCGTCTCCTTCATCGGACGCAACAACTGCACTTGTCTGATGCCCCTTTGCAGTTGCAGCCCTGGGTGCACTTGGCACAACCTGTAGGGCAACAGGAACAGCAGCTCTTCTTGCAGGAGCCAGAGGAGACACAGGCGTCACCATTGGCTCAGGAGCATTTGGGGTCCATTTCGAGCAAGGTGAGTTCACAGACAGGTGTCAAACAGGATGCTAAGGTGGTGGAAGGCGTGCTCTACTGGTCTTTTCTTAAAAGTCCTCATCATTTGTAAATAGTTCGATGTCTTTTCAGATTCTTTTTGTCACTTGGATTGCTTCTTCTCAAGAAGATTCCAAAATAAAATAACAGCAACAAAAAGGGCTAGCATTTATTGAAGACATACTATATATATATATATATATACACACACACACACTTGTTAATTGCCATCGAGTCAGTTCCGACTCAGCAATCTTGTATAGAGTTTGCAAGGAGTGGCTGGTGAGTTTGAAGCACTGTCACACCGAAATGTTTTAAATGCTTTATATAGATTTCATTTCTTTTTGTGATGTAATCCAGTTACATAGGTGCTATCAGCCAGTGGGGATACCGAAACCCAGAGAGCTAATTTGCCCAAAGTGACATAGCTATGAAGTAGGGGAGAGAGATCTGAACCCAGACACCAAGACCCAAGCTTGCGCTCTAACCCTACCTTTCTAGTCTACTTGGCAAAACTGGTTTAAAGGACAAAATGTCAAAAATCCCATTCTTTCCCCAGGACCTGAATCTAGGAGTCTTAGTGTGTGGCACTGCAGGTTAATGCACTAGACTACAAGGTCGGTTTGAACTGCAAGTTCGGTGGTTCAAACTCACTGGCTGCCCCTTAGAAACCCTACACAAAACCCAACTCGCCGGCACTTAGCAGCAGTAGCAACAACAACACAATCTAGGCAAGGGAAAGAGTTCCAGGGTACTTAGCTGACCTTCAGAGTCTGTCTTATTGGTTTACAAATGGTTCCTAGACATAGCTTTTTATGACCTAGTGGTGCTTACTGAGAAAAGTCTTCTTATGTAACAAAATAGTCTTTTTCTGACCTTACCCTCCTGGATAAAGATGTTTTGTTCTTTATTAAACTTACTTGTGATATGTAGTAGTGCTGGCACCTTAATGGTTTTCCAAATGAAAGAAAAATTGGCCTTTTAGCAGTAAGCACACCCAAGTTTTCCTGGAAAGTAACTTTCTCTTGTATGATTAGAAAGAGGTTGTTAGAGTCTCAAAACAATTAAATTCAGCAGGTTTTGTTCCACAGTTGCCACGTACCAGGCATTGTTATAGGCTCTGAAGATAATGAATGAGTAGGACAGACATGATCCCTTCGCTCCTGTAACTCAGTCTAGGTGGTTAATCATACATCAGTCTTCCTGTTTGGTTATTAGCTCCAAACATAAGTTTGCTCTTCTGGATGGTGAGTGGTTCTTTGCAAAGGTGAAGCTCAGAAATTTGGCAGGTCTAGAAGGTTGAAAACAGATACACGCTTGTAGTTTTTGGAGGTGTGACCTACTGGTAACAACTGTAGTAACTCATGAGTTACCACAAATGTTCCTCTGTTTCTAGTGGACCCTAGCTAAAAGCCATTCAGAATCATCAACAGAAATGGATTTGTTAAAAATGAAGATCCATTCTGACCACTTCCTTTCACAAGAACCCTGAGAGCAGTAATAGAAAACAGAAGCTACTGCAGAGAAGTATTTCGGTAGTCTGTTAATCTTCATCTCTTATCCCTTGTCTTCATGCCTTCTCCACAGTTCTGTAGGTTCCTGGAGATTTGTAATCATCCATCAATCTAGGTTATTCTCCCACTACCAGCACAAATTATGGGTCCATGTTTAAAGAGGTATATTTAAGGTAAAGAGGTAAAGCTACAGTTCTAGTAGGTATATTTGTGTGGAAATATGAAAAATCAGGGGAGCTCCCCCTGCTGACTTCTTAGCAGACAACGCTCATTTTGTGCTGTAAATTGATAATAAAAAAGGAAATGAAGCTAATGACTGCTTACTAGGGTCTAGGTACTGTCATTTCCATTATCTCTCTTTATCATTACAACTCTGAGGTAGGTAGTGGTATTTCCATTCTGCAGGAAAGAAAACTGAGGCTCAGAGAGGTTCTGTCACTTGTCCAATGTAACAGTTAGTGAAGGACAGACCAGAAACATTCAACCAGATCTGTCTGACTCCTAATACCTCTTTTCTGTCTTCTGTGCCATGTCTTGCTTGTGTTCAGTTAAGGAGTCTCTGCAAAAAGGATTCAAAACGTAATATTTTTTGCATGTTTTAGGTCTTATAAAATTGAAATAAGAAACCCCAGCATTTGACGGTTTCCTGGTAATTACTGGAAAATTAAAAAACTTCTGAGGGATAGTGGCCTGAGTACTGTAGGATATTAGTTATCTGTCCTACATAATCTTTTTGGCTTTCATTCTAATGAGCGTCTGCTCATAGCAGATGTAGGCCTGATGTACTTAATTTAGTATTTTGATTAATATCAATGGGAAATGTTAAAGGATTTTCTTGCTCCTAGTCACAGGTCATTAGAGCCTGGTCGAGTGTCCTGGGCAAGAGATGGCCCTGTACCCAGTCATCCTTCTATGTTTTCTTATGATTTCAACCCATTCTTTGCTTAGGAGTGTGCTGTTCGATTTCCATATTATTGAGAATTTCCTGTTACCTTCTTTGTTGATTTCTAATATGATTATGTTGTGGTGTGAAAGAATACTTTGTAAGATTTAAATTATTTTGAGTAAGTTTTTTTATGACTTAGCATATGGTCTGCCCTGAAAAACATTACATGTGTGCTGTTGTTAGTTGTAGTGTTACATAAATGCCAGATAGATCTCTTTGGTTGATCACATTGTTGAAGTTTTACGTAGCCTTACTATTTTCTGTCTGGTTGTTCTAGCCATTGAGAGTGGGTTATTGAAGTCTTCAACTATTGTTGAATTGTCTATTTCCTTTTTCAGTTTTTTCAGTTTTGGCTTCATATATATTGGTGCCTTGTTATTAGGTGCACATAAGTTTATAATTGCTATATCTTTTTTATAATAAAATGTTCCTCTGTTTCTAGTAATGCTGTTTTAGTGTGTGAAGTCTTTTTTGTTTAATGTCAGTGCAGCTGCTCTAGTTCTTATATGGTTGATGTTTGCATGACATACCTTCTTCTACCCTTTTACTTTTCATCTATTTATATCATAAAGTCTATATATAACACATATTCAGATCTTGGGGGTTTGTGTGTGTGTGTATGTGTTGTTTTTATCCTGTTTGACAGTCTTTCTCTTATTGGATTGTTTTGTCCATTTGTACTTAATGCTGTTAGTGAGATAGTGAGATTTATTCTGTCTGCCATTTTGCTGTTTGTTTCCTGTGTGACTAATGTCTTTCTGTTTGCTGTCCTCCTTTACTGATTTCTTTGTCTTAAATGGCTATTTTCTAATGTATCATTTTAATTCCTTTATTGATTTTTAAGCCATATCAGGATTTACTTCATATTTATACAAACTTAATTCCAATAAGATACAGAAACTGTGTTATACCTCCATTCCCTCCCTACTGCTTTATGCTGTTACTGTCATACACGGGACTTCAAAACGTTTGTGGAAAAATTCCTTTAGCTTTTAGTTCTATTTTTCCATGAACTTTTTGAAGCCCTCTCAAATATATTGCATCTACATATGTTACAAACCTAACAAAACAGTTTTGTAATTACTGAATCGTATAATTTTATGCCTAACCACCCCTCCATTTATCACCTGGTATGTGTAAGAAAGACTTATTCTTTTTACAAGAATTTTCTGTTTAAATTTCATATTTTGTTGGGTTTTGTCCCTTCCATCTCCTTTAAAAACACTTCGAATGCTCGTACCTCATTCTCTCTTAGATGACTCCCACTACCTTATTATTTTAGGGAGTTGCTTTTAGGAGGCCTATCTAGTTTAGTTGGCCAACTGGGGTGGGCATCTGGGGCCTCAGCCTCACTGTCTTTTAGGAATTAGCCAGATTTCACCATGTGGTACCATAGCTGTGTTACACAACAAATGGCTTAATCACTGCATATGAACTAGCAAATCTGGGTAAAACAAGTAGTAGTGAATACACTTTAGAACCATAACTGTATTACTTAAATGTGCATGAACAGAAATGAGTAATTTTGATGTTTCACTCTTTATGTCCTTTACTCAACCCTGCTTTCTACTCCTCTGGTACCCAGTAACCAGGCAAATAAAGTGAGTGGCACATTCCAACTCAACATCAATTAAGATGGCTGTTTATAAATCCCAGATAAATGGACAATTAGTGGTGGTGGTACTAGCTAGTGCTGCTTTAATAATTAACCCAATTACCTTTCATTCTGCTCTAGTGATGAAAGTGAAGGCGATAAAGGGCTAGCTTGGTTGCCTGGGAAACAGACAAGTTAGTGCACAGCTCCGCCCATAAAACCTAGCCATCCCTGCTGCCTCACAGCATCTAGGACCTTTTACGCACGTGATTTTTCACCCCTCACTGAAGCATCTGTGTCCTTGCTTCTCATAGTTCTTCACAGCGTCTCCAAAGACCACTAATGAGAGCTGTGCTTACTGAAAACTTCTGTCCCTATTTCTAAGCTGAATTGCATCTGCTTCTTCAGCCCTTTCTAGGACAAATACTGGACCTTGCCAGTGAACTTTTCTGTCCCTTTTATATTGTGTCACTGAGTTTTTCTGTGCCCGCCTCTTTTTGTTTTCCTCTTAATCTTTCCCCACTGGTACTTTGCCCCTGTGCATTTCTGTACAGTCAATTAGAATGTACATAGCCCTTTCGAAGTGCTTGGTGTTTTTCAGGGCTTTAAGTATCACAGAACCCTAGTTAGTACAGTAGTCTAGGTGTTGGGTTAGAAAGGTCAGTGGTTCAAATCCACCTATGTTCAATAGGAAAGGATGTGGTAACTTCTGTAAAGATTTACAGTTTCTGAAACCCTGTGGAGCAGTTCTGCTCTGCCCTATAGGGCCACTCTGAGTTAGACTTGACTCTGTAGCAGTGGATTTGGTTTTGGTTTGGGGAATCATACACATTAATGGTTCTGCCCTTAGGGAGTATACAGTCTAGCTAGGGAATGGCCTGCTTTCCTAACACATGTGTTTTGGCCCTTGTACTAAATATAATGGGAGTGCGGTGATTCTAGGATAAGCACTGGATTATAGATCACAAAGTCAGCGGTAATTTAGCTAAAGGGGAAAAGGTTTGCAGTATGAACCTAGGCTTGGACCAAGGGTTTCTATGTCTCAATCCAAGTGTGTAAAGACTTTGAATGTGTTTGCATTCACCTCTTGGTTGGCCTGTGCTGCTTGAATGATAGGTGAGTGGGCAGAGAAGGATAACTCCCAATTGCAGAATGTATACTGCATGAAAGGCATTATGGTTATGTTTCAGAGCTTGGGCTCTAGAGCCAGACTGTCTAGGTTCTAATAGCCTTGCTACTTCCTAGCTGTGCAATCTAAGGTAGTTTATGTTACTTACCTGAGTCTCAGTTTCTTCATCTATCAAATAGGCATTAAGAATAAACCAAAACCAAATCCATCAAGTCCATTCTGACTCACGCTGACCTTGTAGAGGGTTTATGATGTTTGAAATTTTTTGCAGTGGCAGAAAGCCTCATCTTTCTTGTGGAGCAGCTGGTGAATTTGAACTATCAACCTTGTGGTTAGCAGTCCAGGGTTTATCTGGGGCATAAGAATATTGTTGTTGTTAAGTGCTGTTAAGTAGATTCGGACTCATAGTGACCCTGTGTTGGGTTTACGAGGAGCAGTTGGTGAATTTGAACCTCCAGTCTTCCATTTCAGACCAACCTTACAGTCTAGTGCATTAACCCACAGTGCCACACCTGGACTCCAGGGCATAAAAATAATACCTTGAAACTGAAAAAAATTGAGAATCTTACATTTTCTCTTACTACAACAGAGTAAAGCTATACAACAATAATGGGGGGTGGGACTTGGGAAATAAATATATGAAGATTTGACAACACAATATTAAGCTACCAATGGGTCAGGGAAGATATAAAAAGTACCTTAGAGTCAAATGAAAATGAAAGCACAACATAACAAAATTTACAGGATGCAACGAAAACAGTACTCAGAGGAAAACATAAGTAATAAATAACCTACATAAAACAGAAGGAAATTACCACTGTATAAAAAGCATTTTCTTTTAAACCCTCACCTAAAACACATGTAATGTCCACATTTCTAGCAGTCTCTTCAAGGCAGTCTAGGCTGTTACTATGTTTGTTGAGTTACCATCAAGTCAGTTCCGACTCACAGTGACCCTGTATAGGGTTTCTGAGCAGTAGCTTAGTGAGTTTGCACCACCAACCTTTCAAATACTATTGTTGTTGTTAAGTTCCATAGAGTTGGTTCCGACCCATAGCGACCCTATAGAGGGTTTCCTAGGTGTGGCTGGTGAGCTTGAACCTCCGATTTTGTGATTGAAACCAACTTTGCAGTCCAGTGCATTAACCCACAGTGCCACAGGCTGGAAATCCTCATTCAGGGTGCTGGATCAAGGGATCGGAAATCACTCCGTTGACTCAGGGGAGAGGTTTTGTCTCTTGACTTTCTGCCCTTGGGCAATCTTTATGAGGTTTGAAATCTCCCCCCATCTCTGCTCTTTTTGCTTGCTTGTTTAATCTCTTTTATATCTTAAAAGAGATTTATTTAAGGTGCACCCCACACTAATCCTACCTTATTAAGATAATAAAGAATTCATTTCCAAGTGGGATTATGACCATAGATAGCAGGAGTTAGGATTTGCAACACATATTTTGAGGGGTCATAATCCAATCTATAATGACAACCAAGTCAAATAAGATCTTGGAGGTGTACTTCAGTAGTTCTGTAAATCAGTTTTCCAAGTGGATAGAGAATGTAGGGTCAGATGGTCCATTGGATGCCTTGCACTTGTAACTAGGGCATCAATTTTGTGCTGGGAGGAGGTAGAATGATATGGAAGGTGTTTGAACCTACTAGGAGAAATTTACCTTTAATACAAAGTTCACAGTTAGCTAATCTCATTAGAAAATATATGAGTTAGATGTGATGTTTGTTGATGATTTGGCACTTGTGATGTATATGCCATGAGATCTTGGTAGACACCTTAGTTCATCCTTTTAATAAGGCTGTTGATCTGTTCTTCCCAGCATCTTCACCTTCTACAGAATGGGTGATCTTTTTCTTCATTACACCGTGTAGAAAATTAATTTAAAGGACCACAGAAAGTTATTTGCTTCTTCAAAATGTTTTCCAGTAGTATAGATCTCATGAGTCAGATCCTCCATGCAGATGATCCATGTTTACCAAGAGATTTTGCCATAACCACGTTTGTAGATCAGTTCATTAAATGCATTCAGGTTTGGGGTATCCCCATTGCCTGGTCCTGTTGTGGCGCTGTGGGGTAATACACTGGACTGGAAGATAAGTGTGGAACCACAAGGTCGGTGGTTTAAACTCACCAGCTGCTCCTCAGAAATCCTATACAAGAGTTGCTATTGGCACTTAATAAAAATAACGATCTGCAATATATGATTATACAAACGTGGCATGTTAATTGAAGCCTTGCTGAGCCTAACAAAAGTGCCATTGAAAATCTGGTGAACTGGAAGAAACTGCAACATCTTTTGAACATTTGGGCTCACACCATTGATACCTCTGACCCTAATAACAAATAATAGAGAAGTTGCCAGGTTTTCTTGCCATCCTAGCCATTCACATTTCAGTTCTGTACATCTGCTTATATTCCTTGTGATAGTGCTTGGCTTTGTCATAGATAGCTTTCTTTGCCATTTTTGAAGCATCTTATGGGCAAACTTCTTCTCAGGCACTTGATCTTTAGTTCTGTGAAATTTCTTTGCATTTTCTTAAGCATCTCTGGCCACAGCAGGAACCTTCTTTTTCTTATCTTGAACACTCTCCAAGATTCCAGCTGGTTAAAAGAAAAAAAAAAAAGGCCTAAATATCATTCTTTTTCAGTTAGTTCCATTACTTTTTCTTCCTCAGAAAATAGTTTCTAGCTCTGCTTCTTCATTATTTCTTTGAGCCATTTTCTCTTTTTTCTTCATGTGAGCTAATTGTTGTCTCTAGGACATTGTGGGGTTGCCATGTTTGTATTTAATTAATGATTATATGTTGGTATGTCTTTAGGCTCTCACCAACTGTCTCCTATGAATGTAGTTAAGAGAACGGAAGCGTGTACACTGTTCTTGTTTGTTGTTTATGCACCTCAGTTTAGGGTGGGTATGCCTGGTGTTGGCTGCTGTCTATCATTGATCAGGTGATATAGGAGCTAGGATTGGCTCTTGCTGAGTTGGTGGAGTTTCAGAGGGTACAGTTTTGGCTGGACTGTATGGGTATTATTGCTATCTCCTGTCGGGTGGGAAAGAAAAAACTCCTCCCATACACACATACAGGTAATCAAAACATAATGAACAAACAAGGAACCAGCAATAAAAAGATAAAATAATAAAAAGAAAAGAGAGATGAAAAATAGACAATAACCAGAAAAAAGGAATATAACCGCTATTAAGACAAAAGTTGGGCAGGGAAGTGTGGAGCTATAGAATAAAAAAATAAGAAATTGAAGGAAAATTTTAAAAAACAACAACAAAAATATAGAAAACCCAGCAAGAGGGGAGATGAAAAGAGAGAGTAGAGAGTAGTAAAGAAAGATCAAAAGGGGAAAAAAGAAGAGGGGAAATGAGAAACAGAAAAGAAGGAAAAACAAAAGCAGAGATTGAAAGGTGAAATTCAAGGGAATGGAAGTAGGAGAAAGAATAGACACAATAAAAACAATGGAACAACAAAAGGCTGAAACCAAACCAAACCAAAAAAAAAAAATAGTGCAGCGGTTGGACCCAGAGTAGAGAATACTCTGGGTTGGGCTGTTCCTTAAGCCAAGTAGCTCCCGAGGTAGGGGTGGGAGGCATGTGACAGCAGAGGTCCTGGCCCTACAAGGAATTCCTATCTTGGCCTCAGTGTTTTCTTGAAAGAAAAACCGACAGGAAAAATACAAAATAATAACGACAGTTCGAGTGACTGCTTCAAAAACAAGCAAGTTGCTCGCCCAGGAGACATCAAGGCAAGCGGTCAGATCCCTTCAGGGCAAATCCCCTTCTAAGATTAAGACTCTAGGGGAATTCACGAGCAGGCATGCAGTCTGACTGGTGACCATGTTGGTCACCGATAAGGGGAAGTGAGGGAAAAACAGCAATGAAGCTGTGAGCTAAGTCCTACCATGTTCAATAGATTCCTGTGAACCCAGGTGGAGACCTGGGGACTCCAGGACCCAGATACAGTGACATAGCCACAGAGGACTAGAGTGGAGTGTGAAGTGTCCAACTGATAAGATGTGAAGGGATATGTAGAAGAACACCCACACTTGTAGATAATATCCACTTGACCTGGCTTCAATGGCTGGATGATCAGAACTCAACTATTTGGTCTCTCATATCTTTGTTGTAGAGGGTCTGTGTAGTACATCTGTCTAGTCAACCATCTTACCAGAAGCTTCTAGTAAACAGAAGCTTAATAGCCTATTAAAAGAGTCATACACCCTGACTGAGGCGGTCTGCTCCTGGAAAGATTTGCAGCCTTGGAAACCCTGTGCAGGGTCACTATGAGTCAAAACCGACTCCGTGGTACTTAACAACAACAGCCTGACTAAAAGGGATTTATTCCAGGAATGCAGGGATAGTTCAGTATCAGATAGTTAATCGGCATCAAGTAGCACCACGTCAATAGAACAAAGGGAAAGAATCACTTGATCATCTTTGTTGATACAGAAATAGCATATGATGAAAATCCAATGCCCTTTCTTAATAGAAACCTTAAAGAAGATTAGAATCAAAGGGAAGTTCCTCAAAATGATTCAGTGCATAGATGAAAAGCTAACAGCCAACATATTTACTGGAGAAAGACTGAGTTTTCCCTTTGAAGTCAGGAGCAAGATAAGCATGCTAACTCTCACTACTTCTTTTTATTATTGATTAGAAGTCCTAGTCAGAGCAATATGATAAGAAAAATAAATATTCACATTGAAAAAAAATAAAATTATTTTTATTTGTGGATGACATGACCCTACAGAAAATCATGAGTCCTTAAAAAAAAAACTTCTAGAACTAATAGAGAGATTCATCTAATGTACACATTATAAAGTCAACAAACAAAAATCTATTGGATTGTATAGAGTGTTGTTAAGTACCATCAACTTGCTTCTAACTCACAGCAACTGTGTATATGGTTTCTGAGGAGTAGCTTGTACATTTGATCTACTAACCTTGCAGTTTGCAATCCAGTGCCTATCCTACAGTGCCACACCATGACTACAGTATATACTAGCAATGATAATCTAAAAAGTCGGCGATCTCAAACTAACCAGCCGCTCCTTAGAAACCCTTTACAGGGTCATTAGGAGTCTGAACTGACTCGACAACACTTAACAACAACAACAACATTCAGTAGTAAAAACAACCTGGTACTGATACAATAGTAGACCCATAAACGAATGGAATAGAATTGAGAATACGTATATAAACCCACACACCTGTGATCAACTGATTTTTGACAAGGTGCTGAATTCACTAGATTGGGAAAGAAGAGTGCCTTCAATAAATGGTGTTGGAAAAATTGGATTTCCACATTCTAAAAAAATGAAGCAGGATCCATGTCTCACACCATAAACAAAAACACTCAAAATAGGTTAAGGACCAAAATGTACAAATGAACCCAAACCCACCAAAATTCTTAAAAGAACAAGCAGAAGCAATGCTGTTAGGCTTATCTTTCAACAATAGATTTTTTTTTTTTTTTTATTGTGAATTGAGTGATAGTTTACATGGGAGAACATT
>NW_006408593.1:12200890-12318318 GCF_000296735.1 Chrysochloris asiatica | reverse complement strand
CAAAAACAGTCAGGAATATATAATAATTTAAACAACCAAAGGGTACATCCTGCTTGCTTGCCTCCTGGCTGCCAGCACCCAGTCCCTTTCTTTCCAAGAGTTTAGAGTCCTCAGCTGCTCCCTCTCTCTATGTCCTCATCTCTGCCTCCATCTCTGGTGTTGCTGCTTCTCTGGATAGGGTTCTGCATTCCACCTGTGCTCTTCTCCCTTGATGGTCCTAGGGTCCTCTGCTTTTGGACTGTAAGATTAACTACTCCCCTGTTTTGTTACAAAGCCTCTACCTTTATGGTTGTGACAGTCACAATTAGTCATGATAACAATTTACTCACTATTGAATCACAAGAATCCTGTCCCCATTTCCATACACCAGACCCATCTAGACAGGATGAAATCTATTCATTGGAGACTCTACCTTCCCCATGCACACTCTTAAATTAAACTCCCTCTTAAAAGCTTGTAAGCCAGTCACTTCATGCCTCTTTCGCCTCCTCATTTTAGGTTGTTGTTGTTAAGTGCCGTCGAGTCGTTTCCGACCCATAGCAACTCTGTTTAGGATTTCCAAGGAGCAGATAGTGAACTTGAACCACAGACCTTGCAATTCAAACGACTTTGCAGTCTGGCGCATTAGCCCACAGCGCCACACCAGGTCCCTATCTCCCCTGTATACAGAGGGGATAGGATTGATACTTGATGTGAAGACTCTTTCCCTCTCAGTTGGTACCTTGAACTACTACATCTGTAAGTATAGATCAAGTTCATCAAATTGTAGCAATTTATACTCATTTCCTTCGTCAAAAAATGTTTATCTTTTTATCTTCCTCTTGCCGAGTTCTGATTATCAAGCCATATCAAGGTCAAATGAGTACTATCTCCAAGTTTGGACATTCTTGTGCGTCTCCCCTCACTTCATACCATCTGGATGCTTCACACTCAGCTCTAGCCCTCTGTGGGCTCAGGAGTCCCCGGGTCTCTCCACACTCAGACCAACAGCTCTTCTTCTCTCTTTGGAACATGGTTGAACTCAGCCCATTCTTCATTGCTGCCTTTCCCCCTCTTCCACTCATCAGTAGACCAACGTGTGGTCATCAGCAAGCTTACCTGCCTGCTTGTGTTCCCTTTGAGTTTCAGTCATAGAGTGTGGTTTGTTTTGAAGGGACTCAGTTGCTTGCTTTGATGACTCCCCAGCGAACAACTTGCTTATTCTTATAGAAGCCTGTCATACTGCCATTTTTGTTTTGGACTTTTCCTGCTGATCTTTCTTTGAAGATGTATCTTTTGTTGCTCTAGCTGTTCCAGTCTGTTCTGTTTGTCCTTTCTAGTGGGAATGGCCCACCTCAGAAGGTTCTGAATGAGACTCAGGATTCCACCTATGTCTTATACACTGAAAAGGCTCCTCAAGAAGCATAATTCACTGGGCAAGTTCTAGAACCCTTTTTAGGTATTACAGTCATTTACAGGCTGAAGATGGGCTTATAAGCTTTCTGCAATCATATTTCCTAACATTCATTTCCGTCCCACTCAAGTGTCTATTTTACAGTAGTAGGCAAGGGAAACTAATCTTCATAAGACATAAGACAGTCAAGTATCTTAACATTATATCCCGTCTTCAGAAGATTACTTGATCTCTGTATCACAGAGCCCCATTGTTCCAAGGCTGAGCATATATCACTATTTATATCTGTCCTGTTTAGCCCATGCAAACCTTCCTCAGTGTTCCCCTACTACCTTTTTCTTCCACTCCTCTCCCCCTTCTTTGTGTGTTGCCCTCCCCAACACCTGAACTAGAATGTGTCTACCCCCTAGCCTATGCTCTACCATCCCATCTTTCAACACCCTCACCACCACCCCTATTGGTTACCAACAAAGAATTTTTTTTTGCCCCCTTTCGTTTGGGTATCTCTTCTAAGTTTTTACAAGAATGGTCTTATGCAATATTTGTCCTTTTGTGACTAATTTCACTCAGCATAATGTCTTCAAGGTTCATCCATGTTATGTGGTGTCTCGTAGCTTCCTAGTTATTCTTCAAGGTAGCAAAATAATCTATTATGTGTTTGTACCAAAGTTTTCAACAATGGATTCTTATAACAAACACAAACAGCAAAAGACTAAATAAATGGGACTTCATAGGAGCGAACAGATTTTGTCTTTCAAAAGACAAGCAAAATAGTGAACAGATAAGCTACCAACTGTGAGAATATCTTCAGAAACCATAAAAACTGACAAGAATTTAATAACTAAAAAAAAAAAATATATATATATATATATACAAGTTCAACAACTTAGCAACAAAAAAATAAGTAGGTGCCCAAAAATATAAAGAAATGAAAAGAAATGTTGGCATCTACTTATCTGGATGGAGGCCCCACTATTTACACATACTTTATTGTTGTTGTTAAGTGCTGTCAGGTTGAGTCGATTCCAACTCATAGCCACCCTGGATAGGGTTTTCAAGGAGTGGCTGATGAGATTGAACTGCTAACCTTGCTGTTCAAACCAACCATGTACGTTAATGTTCTCTATATTCTGGGGTTAAACCCAAAATGATCTCAAAGGTTTTTGAGTCCTATGGATGTGTACTCCTTAGTACATTTGGAAGATGCCTACTAACTAATCTTGGAGTCTTGGTATGGTGCTGTAGGGTAAACACTGGACTGCTAACCTCAAGGTCACTTCTCAGAATACAAGGTCGCTGTGAGTCTATACTAAGTCAATGGCACATAACAGCGACAAACTAATCTTGATGTTCCCTACTGGTATGCTGCTAGGTAGAGGAGAGGGAAGTGAAGGAAAATGCATATTTGAGGTCAAGGTCTGATTTTCCAGTGGAGCCAGCAATTCCACAGTCTCCACTTTCTTTAAGTTTAGAGATTTGTCAACTCTGGGGGAGATTTGGAATAAGCCTCTTGGCTTTCTCAAGTATTGCATCAGTTTTTACCTAAGTGATCACTATGAACATTGAAAGTCAATAGCCCATGTTCCGCCTTTTTTTTAAAACCAAGGGCTCACATTAGCTTTGCTTTTTCTTTCCCTTTTCATGTCTTCAAGCAGCCTCATGTGACCTGGCATATAGCACCTCTCACCTTCTCTACCACAGTAGAGCTAACATTGGAGTGTTCATTTCCTTTCTTTAACACCTGCACTGATCCACAAGGCTAGCTTCCTTCTCTCCTAGGTCCTTGTGTCCCTCAGCTGGAAGCCAAAGCAAGCATGCAGTTCTTGGTAGAGGACGTGATGTGGAAAGAGGCACCTGGGGTCTTCTGCAGTGTTGAGACTCCTTAGGGCTGTTCTTTTGGCCTGCTGTGGAGTGTAACCCAGAGCCAGATTGTCCTCCTATAACCACCTAACTGCATCCTGGGAAGACAGAGCTATAAACCCAGTCCCTGCAGCTGTGTGCCCTGTAGGAGAGGTCTGGCTTCACTTCTCTTATCGTGAGCAGTGGGGGTTTTATTCTTTGAGATGGCCTGGAAAACAATTTCAGAATATTTACTTTTGTGAGCATGGCTTGCAACCCACAAGACAAAAATGTTCCTTCCTAAAAGCAGAGAATGTAACTGGCCTAGACTCCAAAGAAATAGAGGGAAAGCTGGGCAGAAGATGAAGTTCCTAATGGAGACAAGAGAAATAGGGTGTTCTGCAGGCATGTGAAGAAAACATACTCTTTATTTTCAGAAATAAAACTAGCTGTTATTGTTAAGTGCTTTTAAGTCTATTTAGACTCATAGCTACCCTCTATAGGGTTTCCAAGAAGCAGCTAGGTGGGTTGGAGCCACTGGACCTTGTGGCCAGCAGTCCAGTGCTTATCCTGTAGCACCATACTAGGATGCTGATTAAAGTTGGCTCAATAGGTGAATTTTCTCAGGATTGGCCACATTGCCAGGGGTTGCTTTTCATAACACTTGCTAATTTTTCCAGCAACAGGATTCCTTTATGGTGGCTTCCTTTGGACTAGTAACACGAATGAGAGGAATGACATGGAACTATCCACAGTCACTCCCACACATTGGAATGAAATTTCACACAGAGAAATAGCTCAGAGACTCTGACAGGTTCTAAGATCATAAAAACTCTCAGCAGCTTTTAAAATTATCCGAAACATCACTCATCGTGTGGAACTGACAGGATGGTAACCCAAGCTTACACTTGACCATGAGTTAGATAGCATTTGCAAAACGTGGCTGTGGAGCATGGTACTTCAAGCATGCTGGTAGCAGTTACTGTCATAAGCACTTCCTGTATAAGAATTCACTTCATCATTATAGCATTCCAATAAAATATATATTCATTTTCATAGATGAGGAAACTGAAGCTTAGATAGATGAAGTAATAGGCCCCAGCATCCCAGCTATTACTTGACAGAGTGGGGATTGGGGCTCAGGCATCCAGCTGTAGAGTATATACTCTTAACCACTGTGCTCAATTGTCTCCCAACAAAGATAAACATTACAGTTCAGATTGTGATGCTCTCCTGCTTGGCTAAACAGAACCACCATGGGGTGTGGGTGATGCCTTGTTGCTAGAAAAACAGGCTAAAAACTTTAAGAGAGCAAAAATAATTTGTTCAGCTCACAAGACTGCTGCTGTGGAGGGGACTAGCCATTCTGTAATATTCTTGCTGCTGCTGATCCTTTCCCCTGGAAAGAGGACCCAGTAGAAGAATTACATTCCCAAACAATGAATCCTGAAGAGGTAATTACACTGTTGCCATCCCATTGGGAAGAAGGCTGGGGTGGTGATTACATTCCCAAACAAAGCTGTTCGCATATAATTGCACTGTGCTGCTCTTATCAGTCTGGGGAAGGCAGGCCTCTGGTCTCCATCCTCATTCGTTTTCGAGATGGAATCCGAATAGCATTCAATTAATAGTCAAGACCCAGGCATAGGGAAGCCAGCCAAAAAACTAAGAGGACATTAACTTGCTTTTGGTATTTTTCTTCCCCTGAAGTTTTCCAGACCTTTAAATATCTGCAAATTTGAGGAGGAACTAATGAAGGGTTAGAGACCCTTGCTTCGATGCTGTGCCCCAAAGCCCTCATTGGTCTTTATGCATAGAGGAAAGATGTTGGCTGGTAATGAAATCTTCTGTATCACCAGCAGCTTTTGCTCCACCAAAAGAGCAGCTTTTACAAAATCTTTCTGTAATACTTTCAGCATGTATATTTTTTCATGTTTGTGTCCTCTGGTCATGGAGCAGAAAGCCCCTCTATGGTACTATTGAGATAAAAAAGACCAACTTTGGCTCTGTTTCACAAATAATCTATAGATCTGGCCTGGAAGAAGAAATAGTACTGATTTAATTGCTTTGTTTTATAATTCAGAGAACAGAAAACTGTCAGGGGTCTCTTAGGCATGCTGATTGAACTAGAGCAGAGAAGGGTAAGGCTGCATGTTATTGGGTTGAAAGTTGCACAGACTTCTCGAAAGTGATACAGCCTTGACTGTTGTATCAGTTAGTTATTGCTGCCTAACAAATGACTCTGAAATTTAATGACTTGATAGAATACTTATTGTCTCTCTCCATTCTATGGGCAGTTTATCTGCCTTTTCTCTGCAATCATGGTATGGTAGGTGAAATAATGGCTTCCCCAAAGTATCCATATTCTGATCTCTGGAATCCATGAAGGTTACTTTATATAGCAAAAGGAACTTTGCAAATGCCATGAAGATAATAGATCTTGAGGTGAGAAGATTATTCTGAATTATCTGGATGAATCCATTCTAAAAGTGGAAGAAGTTAGAGAACCAGTCAAAGATATAAGATGGTGGAAAATGGGAACAGCCCCGCTGTTTCCCAGCCAGCAGGGCAAAGTGCCTCAGTCCTGCAAGGAACTAAATTATACCCACAACTGAAATAAAGCCTCCAGAAAGGAGCACAGCCCTACCAACATCTAGATTTTAGCCCATTGAGACACATGTTGTTCTTCTGACCTACAAAACTGGAAAATGGTAACTTAGTGTTGTCCAAACCACTAAGTTAGTGGTGATTTGTTATGGCAGCCTCAGAAAACGAATACAGATGGCTTCACTAACATGCCTGGCACTTGGCAGGCTAGTTTATCTCAGCAGGAATGGCTTGTTTCTTTTCTCTGTGGTTTTTCTTTTATCAGTAAACTAGCTTGTGCTTCCTTACATAGTGTCTCACGGCTCCAAAGAACAATTAGAGAGGCCAAGCCCCAATGCACAAGCATTTTCTAGTCTCTGCTTATGTCAAATTTGCTATTGTTCTATCAGCTAAAGCAAGTCACATGGCTAATTTCAGAGACAGGGAGAGGCCATGGGTACAGGGAGGTTTGAATCATTAGGGGCTGTACCTACGGTGTTCTGCAATAAGTGCATTTTGAGACCTGAGGTGGCCGTTAACTTCCTCTAAGCTAATTGCCTTTTGAAATGTTACTAGAGACATTGAGAAAAGGTTCAGTATACCAAGGGAGCTAGGTTTACAGATTTGGAATGTCCCTGAAACATCCTGTCTTGGGTCATTTTTTGGGGTTATTTAGAGAAAAGGGAATTTAGAAATCACATGCAAATAAAAGCTATATCTTGGTTCTCTAGACAGAGCATTGCAGAACTCTTTTCTCTTTCTCTGGGTGTTTTCTGGGATCTAGACCTCTTATGTCTGTATACTGAAGGATAAAATGATGTGCCGAAGAGCTCTGTGGGTGGTTAGGCCCCTTGGGGCCACATGGATTCTGTGTAGGAGTTAAACTGACAGAACTGTGTGAGCACTGACTAGATTGGCTCTAAGTGAACCCGTCCCCATGGCATCATTTCTAATCCACAGCTCCCTTAGCATAAGCAACTCGAAAGAAAAGTTCCTGAAAACTAAGGTCCAATAACTGTGCACTTAATGCTTTCATATAACAATGGTTGGGAGAAGCTAGAATTCAGTTCTTCTCAACCCTGGGGCTTAGCTTTGCTTAGCCTTGACCTTGTTGTGATTGGTTTAAAACTATATTTTGGGCTCTGAATGTGAATGTATAAGTTGGACCTAAGGACACATATAAGCACATTCAGTGCTCACCAGTCATTCTTTGAGGACTTCTTTCTGTTCTTCCAAACCGTATCAGTACCTGGTAGAATGGGAGCGCCAATGTTGATTTTCAACCGGGCAGTCGCATTCAAAATAGTATAGCCTATTCCATGGGAGAAAGATGAAGCTTTCTGCTCCCATAAAGATTTACAGTCTTGGCAACTCTATGCAGGGTCGTCGTGAGTTGGAACCGACTCTATGGCACACCACCATGTATAACATAGAGTATACGTATCATTGGGGATTGAAACTGGCTTTGGCAAGAACTTCAGCATGAAGCTCACAGTAGGGCATTCAAGGGGTTAGTATGTGTATTAAACATTTCTTTGCCCTGTCTCAAAACTTTGCCAAGATTCATGAAGTAATTGTGAAGCAGTAAGGGAGCTTGCACTGTGTGCATGGCTGTGTTTGCTACCAAACACTGAAGAGAAGTGACATGCTCAGCTTAGCCTGGGATGGTGGAGATGTAGATCCCCCTCCCAGGAGGAGATGGAATGAGAGTGTGCCTTGAGAAGAAAGAGCAGTGCTGAAAATGGAAATGTGCAGTCTGTTTATTCTAAGAAGGCAGAATCTTTCCAAATAAAACCAGACTTGATACCCACTAAGAGGCTAGAGTTTATGGTGATAAGATTCAGCCAATGTCTTTCTGTCCTTCTGCCTTTGCCCCTTGGTCCCCCTTCTCCTTTAACCTTTATCAGGGGTCTCAGAATTTAAGCAGGATTTGAACTTGGTTTTCTTTAAGGCAGAACCAACACAACTAACAGAAGAGCTCATTGAGAGCTTGTAAAAGCCACAAAGTGCTTTTTGGCCTAAATATTTTCATTGATTCTGCTGAAGTGAGGGGACTGGGGAAAAGTGAAATGTCATATTGCTTATTAGGTAAACTAATTAAAACTAAAAATATCGGTGCAAAGCTAAAATAAGTTGCTTCAAATGCCCAATTTCTCTGCTCCTTGTTCTAGGTGGAGAGACTACAGGGACAGCTTTGGAGCACCTGCTCTGAAGAAGTTTATAGCTCTTCTAATCTTTGCCTTGCCTAGGAGGAGTTTTAAGGCCCTGGGGGACAAAAGCAGCTCCAGCACCAAGGGTTAGCTTGGGAATCTTTAGATACCTCCCCAACACTGTTACCCAACCCCAAGCCACCCCTAAAAATACACTGTGTAAGTGAAAGCTGTTCTTGCTGGCAGTTTTAGGAGAAATCTACCAACCTGTCACCCCATCCATTAAACTGCCAACCCTAAGACTCATGTATATAATTTCTCCAGCTGCTACTGGGAGAAGGTAACAGAGGAGTTAGCTTTGGAATTTGGAGATTATTGTGCTCAAAGAAGACCCTGTGGCTGTTGTCCTCCTCATCTTGGTTATACTTTGAGCCCCTTTCTACCATTTCCAGGTGCCTTGTGTTGTAGATTTAGTTTAGATTTGTAGTTTAGCGTAGATTTACTAGTCTCTGTTTCAGGCCCAAGTGTATGCTTGACCTTTTCCTTTGTGTTTAGTGTCTTTTACAAGGGAAAGAGACCTACCCCCAAGACCTCCCGGCAGCTATGGAGAGGGGAGGGTCAGTGTTCTGAAATTTGGGGAAAAGTTAAGAATTTAGAAATCCTGAAAACTTAATCTTAGTATTTTGGGATATCCTTTATTTAAAGCTGCCCGCTTACTCTGTGCTTTTTATTTTGAATTGCACACGTCTCTGTTCCATCTTCTCCATATTTAAGACCTTAAGAGTAAAAATGAAAAATAATATGGCAAGAAATTATGGAATTCCTATGTCAAAAACTAAGCAATATTGGTTACAATTTTACTAAGTTTACATCTCACAACTTTACCACTTCTATGTGGGAAATGTATTATTGAAACAAATCTTCAAACTGGGAGTAGCCTCTGGGGTTTTGTCTCTAAAAGGAAAAGGTTGGAATTGTAAGCCCTTTGGCCTTCTAGTTTTGACAAATTGATTTATCCTCAGGGTTTCTCTCCTCTAATCCCTTTTTCCTTTCTTCATTGGGCAGTATGTGAAGGGGAGGGGATTTTGATATTCACAGAAATGACTCAATCAAAGAATACTGTGAACTAAATCAGTGGGATTAAGGTCCAAAATGCCTCTCAAAGAAATGTGTGTATCTCTGTGTTCCTTTTTCATCCTTGGACCTGGACATAAAGCTGATGAATATTTGATTATGTTTCCCTTTGGCTTTGATGTTCTTAAATGTTGAACATTAACAAATGTCAAGGAGACTCTATAGCTGCCTGCCTGTGAGAAACCCAAGAATTGAATTCTTATTTTATCATGATCAGTCATTTGTATTCCAGATTATATCTGACTTTGGGTTCTTAAGGTTGTCAGATAGACTGGGATTTGGGTTGTTTTTGTTTCTTTCTCTCCCTATGTACACATACATGTGGTAACTATGTATGTGTGTTTGTGTACAGATGTGCATATCTATAGGTATGTGTGTATATAGAGAGATAGATATGGAGCTCTGGTAGCTTAGTGGTTACTCAAGGTCAGCACCAACAGTTCGTGGGAGAAAGATGAGGCATTCTGTTCCTATAAAGATTTATAGCCTCCAAAACCCTAGACAGGGTTGCTGTAAGTCGGAACTGACTCTACAGCACAATTGTTTTTGCACATATAATTCAGAGACATTAATGGTTGACTAGAGTTTGAAGTTAATTGAATTGTTTTTATACTATGTATAAGGACCTAAAATTATTGATTTACCCTTTTCCCCCATTAATAAAACATTTTCCCAGTTATAAAGGTATTCAAATCCAGCTTGTTCATTTTCTCCCTTCTTCCTCTCTTCTTCAGTTAGTCAGTTTGAGCTTTAGGAACATAGTGACCATTCTTCTCATGGTGTGGGTATCTGTGGACCGTTCTCAAGCTGAGCCTGATAGGTTCCGTGTCTTAGTTGTAAGCTATGGTGCTTCTCGCTTCTCTTTTGACTTCTGTTTATTTCACCTTTCTTGAAAGTAAGTAGGTATGAATTAGATGTTCTTGGTGAACCTATAAGCAACATCATGATAAACAGGGAAAATAATGAAGTGGCCAAAAGTTTCATTTTATTTGTATTCTTAGTCAGCACCCTTGGAAGCAGCTGTCAGGAAATCAATTGTCATATTGCATTGGGCAGATGTGATGTAAAATTATCTCTTTTAAGGGTTAAAAAGCAAAATGTCACTTTGAGAGATCTAAGGTACAACTGGCCCAAGTTATGGTTATTTTCGATTGCTTCGTACGTTTGTGAAAGCTGGACAAGTAATAGGAAGCCTGAAGAAGAATTTATGCCTTTGATTTTGGGTGTTGGCAAAGAATATTGAATATATCATGGACTACTAAGAGAACAAACAAATCTGTCTTGGGAAAAGTATAGCCTAAAAGCGAGAATGGTGAGATTTTTGTCTAGCATACTTGGGACATGCTATTGCTGGGGACCAGTCCCTGGAGGAGATAGCATGCTAGAGGACCAATGAAGAAGAAGACCTTTAACGACGAGGTGGATCGACACAGTGATTACAACCAGGGGCTCAGGCATGGCAGTGATTGTGAGGATGGAGCAGGACCAGGCAGTGTTTCATTCTGTTGTACATAGGTTCACTGAGTCAGACCAATGTAATGGAACCTGACGACAATAAAACATGTATCAGTACAGAAAGTTTTCCAAACGCAAATTTCTATAACCTGGTTGGATTAAGTGGGGAACAAGGAGCTTTATCCCAGTTCTGGAACATGCACCTTATTTAGAAAAGCATGGTTGTATAAGGTACATTCTCATTGCATAGGATGATGACTGTAGAAAGCTCTCAGACATTTGCTAAAGGTAGGAGTTCGAACAACTGTGCTGCCTTCCTTCCTTTAATGGTTTTGTGCACTGTCAGAACAACAAGTCATAAACGTGTGCAGGAAGCAGTGTGTGCTCGTCATTATTTTTAAAGAGAGAGAGAGAAAAGTCTTATGCATCACTCTTAAGGAAGGGTTTTATAGTTACTTGTATATAGCTTTACAACAACAACAAGATGTGCTTTTGCATACTGAACTTTATAGTTCCTCGCCTTACCCATTCCACTGTGAAATCATTCTTTTTATAAAATTTTTTGTAATGGTTATGTCTTAGGCATATAACCCTTTGCATCCTAACAAAATAGATTATAACAAAAGCACTGGGAGCTACAAATAAGAAAAAAAAGAGACAAAGTTGCTGACTTGAGGGAAACTAATAATCTCATGATGGTGGTGGTTATGTGCCGTGTAGCCAGGTTTGACTCATAGCGATTTTGTATAGGGTTTCAGAAGCTGTGTATCTTTAAGGGAGCACAAAGCCTCATCTTTCTTTTGTGTAATGGCTGGTGGATTTGAACTGCTGGCAGCCCAACTCATAACCCACTACAATACCACAGCTCCTGTAGATTACAAATTGGGCAAAAATATAAGAATACCTGGGAAAATATACTAGAAGCAAATTGTATATTCTAGGAACAATTTGAATATAAGTTATCTAGAAGTAACATAACTAAAAATAAGACAAAACAACTTATACATGGGGCCTACAAAACGTTTATGGGGAAAAATCAAACTTAAATATAATGAATATTTTCCACAAACTTTTTGAACCCCCCCCATGTATAAATTCATTTTTGTAAATTACAGTGATCTACTACCTGCCCCTTTCATCTTGGTATAAATGAACACTGTGATTTTATGTTTACATTTTAAAAATATGTAGCAAGATATTTTATATACTAATCCTAGGGTGGTGCTCTGTAGGATAAGCTCTGGGCTGCTAACTACAAGGTTGGCTATTCAAACCCACCAGCCCCGAAACTCTATACAGGGCCACTGTGAATTGGAACTGACTCAACAGCGCACAATAACAATAATTAATTATATAAGAATAAGAATTTTAGTATTTTCCATAGATTCAAGGAAAATGATAATTTTTAAATGCTCATTTTGTGCCAAGTGCAATAGTAAATGGTTTTTGAAAGCACTCATTCAGTCTTTACAAGCACACTAAAAGTACTTTGTTTATTCATTAGATAATTACTTACTGAGGGCCTGTTCCATGTCAGACAATGAACAAACTAGACACCAAACCCAACCCATTGCCGTCCAGTTGATTTGACTCATAGCAACCTCATAGGACAGACTCAAACTGGCCCGTAGGGTTTCCAGAGCTGCAAACCTTTAAGGAAACAGACTGCCACATCTTTCTTTCATGGAGTAGCTGGTAAGTTTAAACTGTCGACCTTTCACTTAGGCTAGTGACTAAGCACTGTGCCACCAGGACTCTTATTACTGGCCTCCTCCTCTTGCTTTTGGCCTCATTTTGTAGTCTTCCTAATGTGAACCTTTCTTCCCACTGGACTCAGGTTAGCTCTCAAGCTGAATACACCTTAGAGCAGCAGCCTCTGTCTACCCTGAATCATTGAAAATCTCATCTCTCCTTTCAATCCCTAGCTCTCTGTTTTCTCCCTAAACCCACCTGGCTCTGCCCAGTGACTCCTCCTAAATTGTTGTGGCCCTAGTTGTCTGTGCTACTCACTAGCCACTTACATTGCCTTTTGTTGCTTATAATGCTTTGGATGTGAAGTATTATTGCCTCAACTGGCTTATAACTTCCATCCAAGAAGAACTATGTCTTATTACTATTTTATATACATCTTCTGCAGTGTTATGTTTGATAAATATCTGTTTAATATTCAGTCCTCACTCAGCCATCAAAAAGCTTTCTGTTTTGAGATCACACTGCTCTTTATTCTGGGCATATCTCAAGACTCCATCCTTTGGTCTAGATCTCAAATCTCTGTCTTTGTCAGCCTGAGTGAGGTGAAAGGGTAAGGCTTTATCTTTTTGCTGATGATACTGTCGTTGTTTGGCACAGTGTGCTAGTTTTTAACAGAACATAACGTAGGCTATTTCTAATCTCCCAAATCCAGCAGAGGTTGAAACAAAATAGTGTGCCTACATTTCAGAAGTTGTGTATTATTTGTGAGACATGCTAATATGTCTTTACCACCACCAGCTCTGAGATTTGTGAATCTTCTGCCTTTACACCCTGGCCTCATGAAACCTTGCGCTGTGAAGTACCATAAGGAACAGGAAGTAAATAAAACCCTCTGCACATCTGTATTATTTCTCTCTTAGAAATTTATCGAAATTTATCGTTAAAGCCAAGATGGGCTGTGGAATGTTTAGGTCACTAGTTCTCTTTTATGACAGTGAATCTTTTGAAAACGTGTGATACAAGCCTGGAGCCTCCCCGCAGTAAAAAGGAACACACCCATGCACACACAGTTTTTTGCTATTTCAGTGGGAGGGTTTTTGACCTCCTCCAAAGCTCGAAACCCAACTTGGGTCCTGGGAGCTCTGTGTCTTTGAATATAATTTTTGTGTAATTTACCTTGTCATAAGAAGGTCTGTAGTTAACGTCCCATAAAAACCAAAAGAATGTAGCAACTACTTAACTTTTTATGGCAAAGAATCTCTTATTAGTTGCTTTTGACTTTTATACTTGGAGCATATTTGTGGGTGTTTTGTGCCAAGAGGGCGAAGCCTGCATTCCCTAATTTCTATACCCAGTGTGTGCTCACAGGGCATCTGGATGACATTTTAAATACATGGACATTTGTGAATGCATGAAAACGTCTAGTGCTGATTCTCTGCTGCATTTATGCTCTGGCACCTGCTCCTCTCTTCTTGGAGTTTATCCATTGAGTAATTCTGTACATTGTTTCCTAACCTTTCATTAACCATTGTTGGAAAAGTTGCTTTTTAACCTCAGCCCCCTGCTTATCTTTTGAACAGAAACAGAAGTGACTCTGACTACTAGGCATTTCCTAGAGTGAAAAGCTCCCTGTCTCGCCTTTTCTGACTTTTCAGAGAATGAAATGACTGTGCTGATCTGTTGGCCTCAAGGCAAGAGCCTGGCAGAGGGCGACAGCCTGCTCCCAGCTTGGAGCCACCAGGCACCAGAGGGGAGAACTTTGCCAGTGGGAACCTGCCCACCTCAGCTTTGTTTAGGCTGCAGTTGTGAAATCAGTCCTGGGGGTGTTGCTCCTGCATGAAACCATCAATTTTCTTGAGCCTGGAGTGCTGTACTAGGTAGACTTCCCAGAGCCTGGGTGCTTTCCTGGAGTTTCCAAAATTAAACAAAAGGGTTTGTAAGAATTCTGGAAGTTTCCTTCTGATTGAGTAGCAATTTCTCAAAGCCAGAGATTCTTTGGGTCCATGTCAACAAATTAAGCTGCAACATTATATTTTTATGCAAGTCTCGCTTATAGAGCTGACAGTCTAATAGAGTTAGACATATTCTAGTAACCTTTGCTTCTGTATTTAATATGCAGCTATTGCATATCGTCTATGGAGCATCAAGGTATTTTTTGTAAAAATGAGAAATTTCTGTGTGTCCTGCCATCAAAGGAAATCAATTTATAATGCACTATGGGGAACCCCGATGGCACAGTGCTTAAGCACTTGTCTGCTGACCAAAAGGTCAGCTGTTTAAACCCACCAGCCCCTCTATTACAGAAGGATGTGGCAGTCTACTTCCGTAAAGATGACAAATTTAGAAACCCTATGCAACAGTTCTACTCTGTCCTACAGTGTCACTGTGAGTTGGAATTATCTTAACTGGCAATGAATTTGTTATTTGTGTGTGTCGGGGGCGGGGGGAGGTCGGGGAATTCCAGTATGGGGAAAGTGTTTAGTAAGAACCTTTGGCTTATAGGATTTGAGTTGGACCTCTGGTGGCATTCTGCCTGGACATGAGAACAGGAGATAAAGCACAAGGAAGAAGTGCGATAGAATAGGAGAGAGAACCTGAATGCTGTGGGTTTACTAATGAAAAGATTGATGAGACCAGGAAAGCCTTCTTGGGAAAAGCAGCATTTGAAAGGTTAGGGCATGGGAGTGAGCAGAGGGGAGAATTTCAGTAAGTATAAGGGGAGGAAGGAAAGAATCTAGACAACGGGAACAATATGAGCAAAAATATAAAAGTGGGATTATATTTGAAGCATATTATAAAATGATATGAATGACCCACAGAGGGAGATGGGCACAGGATGGTAACTTAGAGGCAGATTGTTGAGGCCTTGAACAGTAGACAGAAGTCTAGCTCAGTTTAGGCCGTGAGGAGCCATTAAAGCTTTCTGAGGAGATGAGTAACACAATGAAAGCTCTGCTTTTAAAAGAATCAAACAGTCTGGCACTAAAAATGGATTGGAGCAAAGAGAGTAGAGAGGGAGGATAAATGGATGATTTTGTGAGATACAGAGGCCAATAGCTTGGTGTGAACGACAAAATTGTTTCAGAGGTTTACAGAGAAATTGGTAGGTTTTCATGCATCTCTTCAGTCCATGATGACCAGCAACAGAGTTGGTCCTAAGAAGGTGCATATACCACTGTGCTCACTGGCTCACAGTCCCCCCAGAAGTGTGAGAGCAGATCTCATGTTTTCTGAGGCGTACATATAAGCAGAAAGGAAGAGATGAAAACACATCTTAATCTCTTTTTACTTCCATTGTGAAATGATTTGTATAAATATGAGAAATTTGCCACAGGCTTTTCCTCAGAAATGTATCTAATCTGACAGTCAAAATAAACCTTTCTTGTCTTCAAGGTAGAATGTTATAAGGCATTAAGATGGCATCTAAGAAAAGCTTGGGACTGGACATCTGTTTGCACATTTCATCTATATTCAAACAGACTGTTCCCAGTTTGAACCCAGGAAGCACATGCCATTAGATTCTCTGCTTTTGTGGGGTACCAAGTTTGTGTGACCATATGCCATTCAGAGCTGTGCCTGCTGGACCGTTTCATCAGTGCAGGAGCTTAGCCTTTGCACGCTATAAACTGGAGTCATCTAGACTTGGGACATTTTTCTGTGGGCGAAGTCTTTCATGTAAAGGAATTCCAAGTAAACAGAACGTGGCCATCTCTGCCCACCTTTGGAGTTTAGTGGGACTCCATATCCCAAAACATTTCACTTTAGCCAACTGCTACCTCCCCCGTGGCTTGCTAGGCAAGATTTAAGATGGTAGGAGAGCATTTACTGATTCTTCTTCTTTCCTTTGTCTCCAGTTGTTTGCTTGTTTTTGCATTTGCTTCCTTCCCTTCTCCCTTGTTTCAACTGTGCAAAAAAACTTTAAATACAAAAAAAATATATCTACATATATTGTTATATAAGAACAATAACAACATAGGCACATAGTGTTATTGTTATATAATAACATCAAGGCAATTGTCAGTTCACAGTGACCCCCACATAACAGAACTGCCCCATAGGGTGTTTAAGGCTGTAATATTTTCAGGAGAAGATTGCTTTTTCATCATGACAATGTACCTGCTCATTCTTCCTGGGTTGCAAGGGCTGTTCTACAAGAATTTCATTGGGAAACCTCACCCCATTAACCTGATCTTGCCCCTTCAGACTTCTTTTTGTGTCCCAAATTCAAAGAACACTGAAAATGAACATGATTTCAGTCCTTCAAGAATGCCAGAACTGCTGTGTTTGATATGGTGTATATTGAAGAGTGCAATTCTTCAGGGAAGGATTGTTGTCAAGTGCCATCGATTCAATTCCAACCCATAATGACCCTATATAGGGTTTCTGAGGAGCAGCTGGTGAGCTTGAACTGCCAACCTTGCAGTTCAAAACGACTTTGCAGTTCAGCGCATTAGTCCACAGCACCACAGGTTAGAGAGATGAATAGTGTATAGCTCTAGATAGAAGATCTCCCAAGAAACAATAGCTTCACATTCTTATATTTTTTATTAAATGTTTCTATGGTTATGTTTACCACTCATCTGTCTGTCATACTGTGGTGGCTTGCATGTTGCTGTGATGCTAGAAGCTGTGCCGTCAGTATTTTAAATTCTATCAAGGTCATCCATGGTAGACTGGTTTCAGCTGAGCTTACAGACTAAGACAGACTAGGAAGAAGCCGAGGCAGACTACTTCTGAACATTTAGTCACTGAAAACCTTATGAACAGCAGTGAACACTTGTCAGATAGCACCAGAATATTGTCAGGTGTTGCTGTAAGATGAACCCCTCAGATTGGAAGGCACTCAAAATACAACTGGGAAAGAGTTACCTCCTCAAAGTAGAGTTGACCATGGTGATGTGAATTGAAACCTTCATTTACTGTTGGGGCACAACACAAAATGAGGAGAAACAGCTGTAAGCATCCATTAATAATTGTAGCATGGAATGTATAAAGTATGAATGGTCTGTAGTCAACCATTTCAAGAGGTAACATATGATCAAGAGCCAATGATACTGAAGGAAGAAGTTCAAGGTGCACTGAAGACATTGGCAAAGAACAAGGCTCCAGGAATTGATGGGATCCAAATTGAATTCTTTCAGTAAACTGATGCAGCACTGGAGACACTATGCCAAAATAATTGGAAGACAACTATTTTGCCAACTAATTGGAAAAGATCCATATTTGTGCCTATTCCAAAGAGAGGTCACCCAACAGAATGTGGAAATCATTGGACAATATAATTCATATCATATGCAAATAAAATTTTGCTAAAGATAGTTTAAAAATGGCCACAACAGTACATTGACAGGAAACAGTCAGACGTTCAAGCCAGATTCAGATGAGGATGTAGAATGAGGGATATCATTGCTGACGTCAGGCGGATCTTGACTGAAAACAGAGAATACTAGAAAGATGCTTACTTGTGGTTTAATTAATATGCAAATACTTTTGACTCTGTGGATCATGACAAGCTATGAATAACATTGTGAAGAATGGATATTCCGGAACACTTAATTATGCTCATGGGGAACCTATACAGACGGAGAGGTAGTCATTCGAACAGAACACGGCACAGGGACACTAAATGGTTTAAAGTCAGAAAAGGTGTGTGCCCGGGTTGTCATTTTTCACCATCCTTATTCATTCCGTGTACTGATCAAATAATCCGAAAAGTGATATATGGATGATACGACCTTGCTTGTTGAAAGCAAAGAGGACTTAAGATACTTACTGAAGATCAAAAACCACAACCTTCAGTATGGGTTGAATCTCAATGTAAAGAAAACAAATATTTTCACTACTAAACCAATAAATAACATCACAGTAAGTGGAGAAAAGTTTGAAGCTGTCAAGGACTTCATTTTGCTTGGATCCACTATCAACACTCATAGAAGTAGTAATCAAAAAATCAAATGACATATTGCACTACACAAATCTACTTCACAAGATCTCTTGAAGGTGATCAGGAGCAAAGATGTCAGACTGAAGCGTTTCCGACACAAACCATGGTATTTTCAGTAGCCTCATATGTATGTGAAAGTTGGACAGTGAGTAAGGAAAACCATAGAAGAATTGACGCATTTAAGTTACGGTGAATTGTGAGAATGGTGCAGGACCAGGCAGTGTTGCATATTGTTATGCATGGGATCACTATGAGTCAGAACCAACTCTGTGTCATTTAACAACATGGTTTTGTATTAATTAGTTTTTAATTTACCCTTGTATATGTCCAGATAGTCCTTGGTTATGATTTTGTTCCTAAGTACGTCTTTAAGTGCAGTTTATAGGTACCTTGGAACAGATGCATATAGTCTTCATTAGTCTTACTTTAGTTCATACTTACCAGCTGCTTCACAGGAGAAAGATAGAGACTGTCTTCTCCCTAAAGGTTTACAGTCTCAAACTGTAATATATATAAACTCAAACTACATATATATAATATTTGCGATGAGTTGGAATCCACTCGATGACAGTGGGTTTTGGTTTGGTTAGTGCAAAAAAGGCTTGACACTTCAGTTTTCTAAAAGCTGCACATGCAGCAAGTGAAAATGATTGTGATGAAGAATTTGTTGTGAATAGGGGTTGATTCATTATTTCCAAGTGAGGGCAAATTTGTGTAACATTAAAGGGCAAGTACAAGTTATCTAAAGCAGATAGCACTAAAAGGAATCTACCATACCAAAAAGTATTGCTTGATGTCCAGCCATTTCAGAAACTGATCTTATTGAAGGAAGAAATCCAAACTGCACTAAAGGCATTGAAAAAGCACAGGGATATAGGAGTTGGTGGATTACCAATTGAGATGTTTCAACAAACAACTGCAATGCTGGAAATAATTACTTTTCTGTGCCAAGAAATTTAAAAGGCAGCTCTCTGCCAGCCAACTGTGAGAGTTTGTGCCCATCCCAAAGACAATTGTTCCAACAGATTGCAGAAGTTATTTAATGATATCGTCATATATCACATGTAAGTAAAATTTTGCTGATGATAACTAAAAAGCAATTGATGTAATATGTCAACAGAGAACTGCAAGAAATTCAAGCCAGATTCAGAAGAGGATATCGAATGAGGCATTATCGTTGCTGTTGTCAGATGGAACTTGACTCAGTGAAGAGACTACCAGAAAGATCTTTACTTAGGCTGTTTTGACTATGCAAATACAGTCGATTGTATAGGTCATAACAAATTAGGGATACCGTTGTGGAGAATATAAATTCCAGAATACTTAATTCTAACCTATCCATAGAATTAGAGGCAGTCATTCAAACAGAACACGGCTTCATTGTTTTTAATCAGGAAACCTTGTATCATTTCACCATACTTATTCAGCATGTATACAGAGTAAATAACCCAAGAAGCTGTACTATATGAAAAAGAATGTAGCATCAGGATTTGGGAAAGACTCATCAGTAACCTGCAACATGTAGTCTGAAAATAAATAGGATTTGAAACACTTACTGATGGAAATCAAAGGCTATAGTCCTTAGCATGGGTAACACATTAACATAAAGAAAACAGAAATCCTCACAACATTTAGCACCATGGTAAGTGGAGAAAAGATTGAAGTTGTAAGGATTTCATTTTACTTAGATCCATAATCAATGTCATGAAATCAAAGGACCTGTTGTAGTAGGGAAATTTGCTGCAAAGACTTCTTGAAAGTGTTCAAAAGCAAAGATGTCACTTAGAGAACTAAGTTGTGCCTGGTCCCGCTGTGGTATTTTCAGTTACCTCATATGCATGTGAAAGCTGGACAATGAATAAGGAAACCCTAAGAATTGGTGCCTTTGAATTATGTTGGTGAAGAATATTGAATATGTACCATGGACTTCCAGAAAAACAAACAGATTTATGTTGGAAGAAGTACAGCCAAAATGCTCCTTAGAAGTGATGATGGCAAGACTTCGTTTTATGTACTTTGAACATGTTATCAGGAGGGACCGGACACCAGAGAAGAAGAATATCATGCTTGGTAGAGAGTCACCGAAAAAGAAGACCCTCAGTTGAGATAGGTTGGCACAATGGCTGCCGGGTTCTCAAATATAGATACTATTGTGAGGATAGTGTGGGACTGGACAGTGTTTCCTTCTGTTGTACGTAGCGTTGCTGTGAATCAGAAGCCACTCAGTGACACCTAATAACAGTAACTAGTTGTCTGTAAATCGGACGTTCGTAACCCTGGAACTTACTGTATATATATATCAAGCATTATGTTCTCACAACCTTCTTTAATTGTTGTTGTTGTTAAGTGCCATCAAGTCAGTTCCGACCCATAGCAACCCTGTACAGGGTTTCCGAGGGTGTAAATCCTTACGGGAGTAGAAAGCCTCATCTTTCTCCCGTGGAGCGGCTGGTAGTTTCGAACCGCTGACCTTAAGGTTCGCAGCCCGATTCGTAACCACTACGCTACCAGAGTAATATTTTGTTCTATTTGCCTCAGTTAATACAAATGAACTTATTTCAGATAAAGATTAATTTCCCTTTGATTTGAACACACCAGCCACCAGCAGAAGAAAAAATGAGACTGTTTGCTTCCTTAAAGATTACTGCTTTGGAGACTCTATGGGGATAACTACAGGGTCACTGTGAATCCGAATCAACTTGATGGCAACAGGTTTATACATATGAGGCATTATTTCTAAGCTATTTACCTAGAGATGTTAATGGTTTCTTTTCAATAACGGAACAGATTTATTGGCTACTAAAGTACCATGGGCTGCCAGAAGAACAAACAAATCTGTGTTGGAAGAAGTACAGCCAGAATGCTCCTTAGAAGCCGGGATGGTGAGATTTAGTCTCTCATACATTGGACATGATATCAGGAGGGACCAGTCCCTGGAGAAAGGGTATCATGCTTGGTAAAGTGGAGGGTCAGTGAAAAAGAGGAGGGCCCCTAGTGATTGTTGTCACAGTGGCAGCAGCAGTGGGCTCAAGCATCACAATAGTTGTGAGGATGGCGTTGGACTGGGCAGTGTTGCGTTTTGATGTGCCGTAGATTGCTGTGAGTTAGAACCAACTTGATGGCACTTAACAATAGTAACAACAACAACAAAGACATAACCCCCTACTTCTTAGCTGTATGATTGGTATTTGAGCGTAGTGTTAATTCTGACTGATACTGCAGGACAACCTGAAGTTCAGGAATTTCATTTTAAGCCTTGGACCAAGGGGTTTTTCCTAAGTCCTTCCACTTCTTGTTGTTGTGAAGTGCCGTCAAGTTGGTTCCGAGTCATAGGGACCTTGTATAGAGTTTCTGAGGAGCAGTTGATGGGTTTGAACTGCTGACCTTGTGATTCACAATCCAGTGCTGGATCCTACAGTGCCACACCAGGAGATAACTTGTTAGCGTTCTGGAATAACTAAATGTTTATGTCACAGACGGGAGATTAAATGGCAAAATGTGTCTTTTAAAATAGGTCATTATATTGTAATTTCTTCTCCCTGTCCCTCCTTTAAATTTTTTAACTTATTACATGTTCATTGCAAATAATACAGGTAACGCCAAAACGTATATGCTGTTGTTAACGTGCCATCGAGTCAGTTTCGACTCATAGCAACCCTCCAGCAGGTTTTCAAGGAGCAGATATTTATGAGGAGACTTCAAAAAGTTGGACTCTCTTCATCGCTTTTACCCCTAGATCCATTCTGGAAAGCTTTATTTGTTTGAGGTGTATCCTTTTGAATTTTTTCCTATACATAATCACATATATTTTACAACCATGTATAATTGTCTTCATTTTGTGCTTTAGTAGAGATAGGATCATACAAAACAGTATATCAAGGACATCTTTTTGTGTCAGTACATAGAGATTGCATTATTCTTTGTCATGGCTTCCTGGTGTTCCATAGTATAGTGCTCCAATCTCACTTAGATGTATTTACAATGAAAAGCAAGTTGTTATTCCCTTTGCGAACTATATAGTTGCTTACTCCCATGCTTAGAGTGATGTAGCCTATTGAAAAGCTGAACTCTTCTCTCAATGAGTTCATCCTCTAAAAAAGAAGGCATAATCATGTATTACCAACTGGAAAATGATGGTTAAGTGTTCACAGAGCCCTAGCCATTTATATTCAGAGCAAACTTTTATGTACCTGTAGCCGCCAGGTAATCTAAAAGAAACCACGTGTTTTGTATTATGGGCTAGCTCACATTGTGGGAACAGGGATTTCTCTCTAACCCAAAAAAGCTTCTGGGAGGAACTGAGATTTTATATACATTTGCACACCAGATAAATTCCATCTGGATTGTTGCCTAGCATTTAGTTGCATCCTTTTAAGCAGTGTCTCTAGTATTGCTTTTCCATTTTGTGCCTGGTATTAATCTCTCAACAGTGAATTTTAATTAGAAACAATTTCAAATGAGCTATCTTTATGTGACAAGTGCTGTTCTCCCAGGATCCCACAGCATATGCCTGGTTCTGGAGACTACTTACGTTTGTGAGCAGTTTGTGGTGTGAAATAGATCCATTCACCATGCTCCTCGCACTGATTTTTGCACCCAACCTTACACTAGCGAGTGCCTGCATCTCAGACCAATGGTCTGATGTCAGGATCTAGAAGAGAACAACCTGGTTGGGTGAGTGGGGAAGGATGTAGTTTTGAACCAGTCATCTTCCTTTAAAAGCACATGCATTAGGAATTGCTGACCTTTTAACCTCACTCAAAAAACCCTGGTTCCCTGGTAGCTTAGTGGGTTATATATTGGGCTGCTGACCACAAGGTCATCCGTTTGAATCCACCAGGCTCTCCATGGGAGAAAGAGAAAGGTTTCTGTTCCCCTAAACATTTGCAACCTTGGAAACCTAACATAGGATTCCTATGAGTCAGAATCGACTTGATGGTAGTGAGTTCCTTTACCAACCCTAAGTCCACTGGAAGCATTCTCTCCATGTCAGAAGTCCCAGAATAAGAAACCTTTTTCTTGGACCTAGTTGTGGGAAAGCCATACTACCATCAACTGATAATCATGTTGCTTCTTCCAGAGGGATGTGCAGTTGCCAGTCAAGTCCGAATGTTACATATAGAGTGACTTTCTGATCTAACTTCACTTTTGACCCCGCCCTCCCCCAAAGAGGTTTTGTTAAGTCAGAGCATAACCTTTCTGTCCTTGGGTAAAATGGTAATATGACAGTGAATGCGGTGGACTGACACCGGGCTGTCCTTGGAGACTGGTCACCTCTAACCGGAGTTGGTGTGTACTGAGAGAGCCAAGCTTTGAACTGGAGAACTGGACAGGCTTGGGAGTTGGGCAACCTTCTTCTCTGAGGGGCAGGTCTGACCTCTTAGTCCCCTGTTGGCCCTGACTGAGTCAGCCATAATGCTGTAACCCTGCACTATACAGGTGCTGATGTGACAGCCACTTCTCACCCTCTCCAGGCTGGGCCCCTAATGAGAATGTAGGCTCACAGAGCAGTAATTCACGTGTAGGTGGTCTGTAAGGAAAGTTTGAACAAAAGAGTTGGTTAAGAAGCTGATTTATTTTCTTGCTTAACTCTCTTGTCATGTGCTGAGTGGGGGCGGAAGAGGAGGGAAGGGTGGGGAATGGTGCTGCTGAAAGCATTTATCTTCATTTCTGCCATCTCCCAGTGTTTATTACCCAGTGATCGACAGATGAGGAAAGCTGCCCATCAAACCCACGTTCAGCACATTTCCATTTTCCTTCATTGCAGATTTGAGGCTTTTGAAATCTGTATCCTCTTTGCAGCATTAAAGGTCGTTTTCCCAACTGCTGCTGACAAGCCTAGGACCCTTTAGTTCAGTTCCACTCACTTGTTCTTCCACCAAACAATAAAAGCTGCAGGAGTCTCAGCCACATAAGTGATTGGTGAGAGCTGTTCAGTGTTTGAGTCAGTCGGTCACTCTCTTTCTCTTTCTCTCTCATTCCCTCTCCTCACCTTCCCTCTCTTTCTGCCCATCCTCATGCTGCGGAGGCACCCCTTAAGCAGCTCCATTTACAACAATGAGAAGATAGTCGCTTTCTGGCTTCACCCAGAGACCCACCTCTGCCAGTGTCCTCCCAACAACAGAGGTGGCTGGAACCTAAATATAGGAACTGCCAGGTTATGGGGAGGTGGGGTAATTCTTAATACTCTTATCCACCTGCATGTCTTCTGCCAGAGGCAGAGGCTTTGAGGAAATTCCTGCCTGGTAGGAGTGAGTGCCAGGTTTTTTATTGCTGTTGTTGTTTTGAGGGTGCTTGGGTTTGGGTTGTTGTTTTTACCCCCTCCGTTTCCCCTGAATGCTGTAGGTTTTGGAATGCTATTCCTAATAATCTTTCAGTATCTTGAGTTCTTATGAGCTTATTTGTTTTTGTCGTAAATAATGTCTGTGGGTGGAAGAAAGGTAATGATGTTCCTTTCTTTGAAAATGGATGTTCTGCTTTCCTAATTACTTGTCTCAGTTACATCATTAGTGTAAGTGTAGGTAATTGCTTCATTAGGATATATGTATAGAAGAAGGGCAGGTCTACAGAATGGCTATGAAAATGGACCTCAGCTTCTTCATCTCCCCACACAGGGACATGTTAACTTGACTCTGGAGAGCTACCAGTTATCCTGCCAACCATCAGAATTATTCTTGGTTTTAGTGTGATGGCATGGGCCATGATTCTGTTTAGATGTGACTGTGGACTATTGGACTGACTTTGTGTGGGAGAATGGTCATGCCAAGCATAGAAGTCATATTCTCCCTTCAGACAACTACTTTCTGTAGATTTGAATGTGGTTCTGAGTCCATGCCATGTTTGTGAATGACTGTGTGCATACTAATATGTTGTGTGTCTTCTCTTTAAAGGCATATATTCAAATGTATCACTAGATTCTGTATACTGTTTACTCTGGACAGGAAAGCTGTATCTACTGCTGTGATCTGAATGACTGTCTGGTTAATTTCTGCTTTTCTGGGACTGCTGTAAAACTTACTCTGCTGTGATCACATAAACCTAGTTTGAATTTCTAAAAAAAAAAATTTGTGAAACTGATATGCAGAAATATTTCATAGCTGTTTCTTTTCCCTTTCATGCACACATCTCTATTTCAGACCTTGACTAATTTCCTTGTTGCTCTTTGAGACTATCATTTCTTGTTGTGTTGATCTCATCCAATGCCTTTGTCCTCAACATTATCTTTCTCGGGCCTGTTTCTCACGTTCATGATGTGTATGTTGACTAATACTTTACTTGGTCTTTGGAGCACTAAAGAGTCAATTGAATAATAAAATTGCAGGTAGTGCCCTAACTATGAATGAGTTCTGTTCCTTAGTCTTTCTTTAAGTTGAAATTGTATGTAATTTGGAGCAGTTAGGTATGGTTAGTAAAATGTATGTCTTAGTAAATCATGTATAGTATACCTTCCTGTGTATTAAAAGCATTAAAGAAATACTTGGAGATACACTAAAACATCTTCAACATAATAATGCAATGGTCATAATAATACACCCATTGTTGAGTGCTACTGAGTTGGTTCTGACTCACAGAGATCCTGTGTAGGTGTTCCCAAGGCCACACATCTTTATGGATACAGAAAGCCTCATCTTGAACCACGGACCTTGTGGTTAGTAGTCCAGTACTTATCCTACTAAGCTACCATATTCCAAATAATACACCATCTCCTTACTTATCGAATAGCACATTATCCAACATTTTGCACTTAGGACAATAGTAAAAAAATCTACCATCTGACTGTTTACCTCCTTAATGTTGTACATCTGGCAGTAATAAACACCGAGGTATGAAGGAAGGGTAATGCTGTCTATAATTGTAGCTGTCTTCTTGGCTGGGCCATGATTATCAGTGGCTTAGTTGTTACTGTAATGTGATCTGATATGATCAGTCCTTCATTTTTCATATAACAATGATATTTGCTTAGCAACCTGGACTTTGGAAACTAACCATGTGGATCTGTGAGGAGTGAGTGTGAAGTTTTGATGTACATCTCAATGTTGTGCCCATTGGTTACTATGAACCAATCTCTGTACCTTGAATACTTAATATAATAGATATTATGGGATTGGCTCAGAGCTACAGGTTCTATGTAAATCAGATGTTCATAACCCAGGGATTGTCTGGGTACCTAGTTCCTGCTAAGAGCACTTAGAGCCAATGACGTTTGTATCTACAAAACATTTAGCCTTTGATTTGTTAGAAGTCCTGGTGTGGCCCTGTAGGATAAGTACTGGGCTGCTAATGGGAAAGTCGGAGGTTCAAACCCCCAGAAACCCTATATAGGTTGCTATCAGTTAGAACCAGTTTGATGGTACTTGACAACAGCAACACGATTCCTTTAAATATATTTCTAATCTACATTGTATGAGAGGCGTCAAAAACTGCATGGAACTATTCCAGTATCTTTTCATCCTGTTTTCCATGAACTTTTGGAAGCCGCCTCATGTAAGGATTGATCTCTACAGCAATATTAGTGCCCGGTGAACAGCTATTGAGCGGCTTAAATCTGATTGACCAAACCCCTTATTCTAGCCTTTCCCTACACCACTGTAACAGCATTATAGATACTCATGGTGCCTCTTAACCAGCTTCTATTTTTGTAATTTTACAAACAGTCTTGTCCCCTGGTACTCCTTTTTCTTTTATTTTAGCTTTACAATAAAGCTCAGTGTCAGCTATAGGTAGTATACTCAGAAATTGGTCTTTGAGACCCTGTCTTTCCCTTCTAGAGGAAATGATTTTGTTTTCCACAGGCACATTTATGATTGCCAGGTTTCCATGAGGTATATTTTCTATAAAATGAAGTATTTTGTGTTCATCTGAACCTGTAGTTCAGTTACAGACTTGCAGTGGATTATTTTTCAGATGTGACAAGGAACGAAGTATTGAGACATGCTGTAACGTAGATAAGTAGACATTATGTTAATTGAAAGAAGCCAGACCAAAAGGCCACATATTGTCTGATGGTCCAGTTACAATTCACTGCCCAGGAGAGGCAGATCTGTGGAGACAGAAAGCAGATTGATTCATGATTGCCTAAGTGGGAGGGGCAGGAAGAAGAAAAGAGGGTGCAGAGTAGGAAAGTAATTGCTCATGGGCATTGGGTATTTTGGAGAGTGACAAAAATGTTCTGAAATTATGCAGTAGTGATGGTTGTTGTAAAATTGATCCTGGTGGTGGCTGCACAACTATGAATATACTAAAAACTATTGAATTGTATACTTCAAATTTGTCGTTTATATTGTTAAGTGCCATCGAGTCGATTCCAACTCACAGCAACCCTATATAGGGTTTCTAAGGAGTGGCTGGTGAGCTTGAACTGCCGACCTTGAAGAACAATGCAGTAACGTACAGTGCCACACCAGGACTCCATACTTCAAATAGATGCATTGAATTATATTTCAACAGAGGTGTTATTTAGAATGAACAAATATTTGACTGTTTTCCTCATTTTCAGAACCATGAATGGTAACTAAGATAAACTAGGAATGGGCCTACCCTTGGGAGAAATCTTGTTATCTGCCCTCTTTCCAGGTCCCCAGGCTATAGAATAATTGACTATGAACTTAAATTGGATTGTTAAAATGATGATACGGTGGTGACAAAGTGAGTGTGACTAAGTGTTTAGTTTTACCTTTCTTTGGACACATCTAAAGTCTGCATTTGAATGAAGCTTTCTGGAAAAGAAAACTGAACATCCTTTCTACGATGCCATTCATTTTGTACTTGGAGAGGAAGAATGATTTTTGTGTCCAAATAACCCCGTGCTGTATTGCTCTAGGGGAGGAATGTTTCTCATAGACAGAAGCCAGCTTATTCATTTCCAGAGTGCTCAAAACAATCCAACGGAGACATTTAAAATAACCAAACATAAAAATATGCATAAGACATAAGTGTTGTTTAAGTGCTGTCAAGTCGGTTCTGACCCACAGCAACCCTGTGAACTTGAACTGCCGACCTTGTGGTTCAGACCTACTTTGCAGTTCCACACATTAACCCACATCGGCGTAGTACAGTTGTTGTTGTTGTTAAGTGCTGTTGATTTGGTCTCGACCCATAGCAACCCTGTATAGTGTTTCCGAAGAGCAGCTGGTGAGCTCGAACCACCAACTTTGTGGTTCTAACTGACTTTGTAGCCCAGCACATTAACCCACAGTACCACACCAGAGTTAAGTGTCGTCAATTCAATTCCGACTCATCGCAACCCTGTATAGGGTTTCCAAGTAGTGACTGGTAGGTTTGAACTTGCGCAACCTTGTGGTTAGCAGACCAGTGCTTATCCTGCAGCACCGCACCAGGAGGCCATACAATGAGAAAATCCATAAATGAAAAGATGCTGACCAGTACTCTAAATGATTAAAGAAAAACACATGGATGCTCAAAGTGGGATTACCATACTGTACATCAAAGATTGATGGATATTTATGTTCAATACTGTTGTTTTTAATAACAGCCTTACTGAGATATAATTCACATGTTTAAAGTGTTCAGGTCAATGTTTTATATATATTTATAGAATTGTGCAACCATCACCTGTATTTCAGAACATTTTTCTCACCTCCTAAAAATCCCCAGGGACTCCTGGTGTGGCACTGTAGGATTAGCACTGGACAGCGAACCACAGGTGGACAGTTCAAATCCACCAGCAGCACCTCAGAAACCCTATACAGGGTTGCTATGAGTCAGAAGTGACTTGACAGTACTTAACAGCAACAGTAAACATTCCATACCTATTAGCAGTCACTCTGCCCTTCCCCTTCCTCTCCCACATCCCTGTTGTTGTTACATGCTGTTAAGTGGGCTTCTGACTCATATCAACCCTGTGTAGGGTTTCCGAGGAATAGCTGGTGGGCTTAGCAATCCAGTGCTGATTCTACAGTGCCACCCCAGGATTCCTACCACAACCCTAGGCAACCACAAATCTACCTTCTGTCTTTCCCTATTCTAGACATTTCATACAAATAATAGCATATGGTCTTTTGTGACTGTCCAAGAAGAATTTGGAAAAGTTGTTAAGTTGTTCAATTGAACCTGCCCTGGTATTTCTAGTCTCTGCTCTCCTGACGTGTTGGCAGGCTGCTTCTTGGCTTCCTATCACAATCAAGCGGAATGATACTAATTGTATTTCCAGGTTGAGTATTTGCTCCCCTAGCCCCATTCTTATTTCATTTTCCCAGCAGCAACACAACTGGAGATGGCCGTGCTGAATTAGGCAAGGCAGCCTCAAACAGCAGATTTTGTAGGACTGAAATGTAATTTAATCCTTTCCTTCTTTGCAGTTGACCTTTTTTACCCTCTCTGAATTAGCTTTTTTGATAGATTTACTAATGATTCCCATTGTTCAGTATTTTCACTGAACTGTTGAATCATACTCTTCAAGCTGATCGTAGAGAGAGGCTAAGAAGCTGTTTTGGAAAAAGGTTTCTAATTCTTTCCAGGCAACAGGAGAAAGGAGTCTTGAGAGAACAGAGGCTGAGAGGGGCGTGCAAGTGATCACTTTGTAGAGCCTGCCTACCAGGTGACTACCATGACTACTGTGACTTTATTCCTAGACACATCCCTGAGACTTCAGGGCCTACAGCTAAAGGTCTGATTTGGAGAATGAACCTTGACAGCTGGGTTTTTCCTCATAGTTAGCCAGGATCATTGAATTTAAGCTTCCTTTGCCCCTTGTTCTGTCTTTCATCAGAATAATCTGTATTTACTTTCTTGCTCTGAGGCTTCAGGATTGTATGATAGAAATTGCACTGCTATGACAGTGAACTGACTGTTCTTATAGACAGCTGTTACTCCTGGTCTTTATGACAGTTCAGAAGAATTTGAATAAAAGTCTTGGGCTCTTTTACAAGAAGAAAGTTACCATAATCTAGAGCTTAGGCAATGACCTAAATGCCCTGGTTGTGCAGTGATTAAGGGTCAGTAGTTCAAACCTGCCGGCTTCTTTGTGAATGAAACATGTGGCAGACTGCTTTCGTAACGACTGCAGCCTTGGAAATCCAATGGGACAGTTCTTTGTCCTACAGGGTCACTAAGAGTCAGATGGGTTTGTGTCTGTTTTGGTCCTGACATGTTATTTGGACCAGTCTTTTACAAAAGGACTTCTGTGTATAAACTATTGATTACAGATCTGTATATTTAGAGGAAATGTACACAGAGATTAAGTAGAGGATTAAAATAATTATAATGGTGGCCACTATTTAGACATTGTTTGCCATCATTTGATAGTCATTGTGTCAGTAAGTACTCCCAGCATTCCTGTCATTTGTATGTAGTATTATTGGACCAGTTTTACAGATAAAGAAATTAAGGCTCATAGAGACTTAGTAATTTACCAAAAGTCATCCAGTAGTATTGACAGGAAGTATGAAAATTAAATCCATCTGACTTTGGAAGCCTGTACTCTCTGAAGTTGTGCATACACAGCAGCAGGTCAAGCTTTAAGATCATGATTTCCTAGTTCAAGCCAGTCAGTATCTCGAGCAGTTTGGGTGCATTATAGCAGTAATGGCCTTTCTAAGAGCACCTATCTTGGACTTAAAATGTCAGCTACAAGCTTGCAGTTGTCAACCCAGCCCACACCCACACACCCCCTGAACATTTGGTATTGTCTTTGGTATATAGCAACAATAACAGACTTTTTTTTTTAATAATCAAAAGTGGATGTGAGGGGGTGCTATTGGCATCCCTCTGGTGGGTAGAGGCCAGGGATGCTGAGAAACAAGCAGCCTGCAGTGCACAAGACACCTTCACCTCAAAACAAAGAATTATCTGACCCAAAATGTCAACAGTACAAAGGTTGAGAAACCCTGAGTCTAACTCCATTTTTTAAATATTTGGGGGGACCTCAGTGATCTCTCAGGATTTGCTTTCTGAGGCTCAGTGCTTTCTATGTAAATACTTTGGAGCTCAATCCATTAACTTGCTCTGGCACTTTTCCTATACCTTCAGTTTAGTGGCTTGAGGCCTATTAACTGATTAGGCTTTTTTAATAGGGTAATACTTTTTCTTCCTGATGTTTCCAAGAGACAGACTCAGTTGTCCTGCAGTTCTGCCAGAAGAGAAGCTGGTGACAGTACTCTAATCTGTTACTGGCGTCTTTCGCTCCCTAATCTATGTTTACATGGCACTGAAAATTGACTCTCCCTGGTGCCAGGCTCTGCTCCGCTCCTCCTTAGCACTCTGGCACCATTGGCAGAGAACACCTCCCCAGCCTCTTCTACACATGCTTATTTTTTTTGCACAGCTGCTCTCCAGAAGCTGTTTGTTGGGGTGTGGACTGTGCTGGACACCTCTGGTGCTGTGGGTCAGTCTCAGTCTCTCCAGTTCACAGTTGTGGCACTCTTTAGCCTCTGGTGATATTCCTCCACTGTTTCTTGTTTGTACTTATCTCCTTCCCCAGATTTGAAGTTTCCAGAATAATGGGGTTTGTTCCTTCCATTTGTTTTTCATCCTCTCTCAACTTGCAACATTCCATTCCACTCATCATTCCAAGAAAGTCAACTTGCCTTGTGTTTTGGGTTCTCTGTTTACCTGTGAAAAGGTAAAGGAAATGATAAAGCACTAACGCTCTGTTTGTTCTGTTGTCCTTTGCAAGGGAGTAGGCTTTGGCCCCCATGAACCAATTTTCACCCTCATGGAGGTAGTATTGTCCTTGTTGAGAATTGGTAATCTAAAAGTATCATAGTCTTAGAAATGAAGTTACTTGGACCATTCACTTACAAATTGAAATTGGGACAAGAACTCCATCAAAAACCTAATATTGAGAGAGTCTGCTGATGCGATGATCAGCAGCAGTTGGGGAAGAGAGAAAAGAGTATTTTCTCATATTTTGCGACTTGATGGAGTATATCTTATCCCTGAGAAATCTCTTGACTGAGGAAAGAAAGGAAAACACCAGGAGTAACAGAACAACACACACACATGTGTGTGTATGTTTGTACATGTGTATGTGTGTGTACACACAATGGATGTAACAAGGCCCTTTTGCAGTGATCTGTAGAGGAAGGAGACTAGGGACACAGAAGAATCTAAGCATAAAATTGTCCATTGTTCCAAGGTCAGTAAGCTATAACGAGTTCAATTTCTCAAAGTAAGAGTTGATTTGCAGCAGCAAATATCATTTAGGTTGTCTAGCGCGCACGAATGTTCTATTCTCCCAAGAGGGTTTGGCTATGTCTAATCAGAAGGGTGGTTGTCTGTGAAATGCACCTCGGAAGGAGGAGGAGGAGGAAATGACATGTTCATGTAAATGAAATACAACTGCAAATTAAAGTGTCACCCTGTTTTTTTAAAAAAAATCCATTTTTTATTTAATTGGTTACCAAGGAAAAAAATGTCATACAGAAGTGTATGTCTCAGAAAGTTAAACCGTGAGATGTTGCAAGTGCATCTCAATTCAAGGAAGTGCTCATATGGGGGGGGGGGTATGAAATATTGCCTTAATAAAAATATTCTTATGCTGCAAAGCTAGGCTTATAAATTTTTGCTGTGTTACATGCCAGGGGTTCAGAAGAGATCAACAAATCTTACCTCATTGGTTCCTTACTGTCTCTATCCAGTCAGCGGTGTGCTGGCTTTCTGACCTGGAGGGAGCCTTCATTTAGAATGCTTTATTAGGAAGACAGTTACAAACAAAAGGAGGAGATCTTTCTCCCAAAGAGCACTGCTCCCTACAAAGACTTCCAGGGACGAGTGCTACTGGCCTTGAGGTGTTCATGGTACTCCTTCTTTTACTTTTCTTCTCTGATATTATGAAAAAAATCAAAACTCAACTGTCTCTCTAGATTGTGAGCTTCCCAGACAGTGTCTGTACAGTACCTGCCACGTTGTGGACTAAAGAGAAGTCAAGTGATTATGGGAAGGGATGATGGATTGGATCCAATTCCCATATAGTGTTCTTTGGGAAATGCGCCTGCTTCCTCCTTGAGACAGATGGGACTTGGCAGCTTTCTTCAGCCTTAATTGTGGTTCCTCTTGTTCCCCCTCTCTACTAGTCACAGTATTGTTTTTATGTTCTTCAGTGGAAGTAGATCAATAAATAATATAATGTGCTCTTTGCCTTCTTCCCCATTAGGGGCTGTGATTGGTGATGGACAGTCTGCGGTGGCCAGTAACATTGCCAATACTACCTACCGGCTCCAGTGGTGGGACTTCACTAAGTTTGACCTCCCAGAAATCAGTAATGGTAAGCTGAGGTAGACCTCGGGATATTAGTGGAAGTGGGGAGGTATCTTTTACTGGTAAGCCAGAACTCAGGAACTCATATAATACTGGGGTTTTCTAAGTCACTTGTTGGGTGACTATTGCCACGTGCCTCATCTGCCATACGCTCTTCTGCAACTCTCAGTTAATTTAATTCAGCAAATATGTATTGAATACCTGCACCGAGCAAGGAACAATACTAGATACTAAGGTGAACACAAAAATGAACATGTTGTCTATGCCCTAAGAAATTTGTAGGCCGAAGCCTACAAGTTTGGGTAGAACTCAAAGGAGAAAGAAAAAGGACTGAGAGCTAGACCTTGTGACTCTCAAGGAAAAATGTTGTTGTTTTTGTCAAGTGCCGTCGAGTCGATTCCAACGGATAGCAACCCTGTATAGGGTTTCCAAGGAGCAGCTGGTGAACTTGAACCGCTGACCTTGCAGTTCAAACGGCTTTTCAGTCTGGTGCATTAACCCACAGCAGTGTTAAATTCATTTATGGATCCCGATCTGAATGGAACGGAGTGAATGGCATGATTAATGTGAAATTTACAGACATGTCCTGTCTAATAGTCCAGTTTCCTTACTTCTGAGGAACTACGCAATCCCATGGCTCAGTTGGAATCACATTTTAGACATCTCATTTCACTTTCTGTCTAATGAGGACCTTATATCATTCATTCTTGAGCTGTATTAGTTCAGCTAATAAGAGACCACATTGCCTGACACAATGACCTAACCCATCACTGCTAAATTTTAGTTAAAATGTTCTTTCTTGTACTGAGCTGTTGTTTTCCTGGTCACTTCCTCCCATTGGTCTAAGTTCTACCTCTGGAGTGACACATATTTCTCTTGCAGATCTGGTTTCAAAAACCTTGACACTTCTGTTCATCTTCCCTTTTGATTTTGGGATCCCAAAAAGCTCCAGCTGTGAGCTGTCCAATATATTGTTGTTGTTGTTGTTGTGAAGTGCTGTCGAGTCGGTTCCAACCCATAGCGACTCTGTATAAGGTTTCCAAAGAGCAGCTGGTGAGCTTAAACTGCCAATTTTATAGTTCAAACGGCTTTGAAGTCTGGCTCATTAACCCACAGTGCCATACCAGGAATCCGTCCACTATGTAGGATCTTGGTATTTGTGAAGCCTAGGGTTTCAGCACTCAGTCTTACATCATCTGCTAATTTGATAATGTGCTTTTTCTCTTTCTCTGCATTTTTTCAGATTGTTAGTGCAAGTGGGGGATCAGTCAGAACATTGCACCTAGCCTTGTGATTTGTGGGCTTCCTAAGCAGTGGTGAAGGTTCATGAACTAGCACCCTCGGCCCACATTTTTCTCCTCTGTCTATAGCAGTTTGTCAGATGCCTTAAAGAGATCAAGATAGTCTGTATCTGTGGCATTTCCCGATCCACCAATCTTGAAGTCTTTATCAGATAGGGAAAATGAGGTTAATTTTTCATATCCTATTCTTAGTAAAACCTCAGTTGCAATTATCCATTTCTTTTGACGTGCTCATAAGCCACATGTCCAATAATCTGTTCTTAAACTCTGCTGGGAATCTACTGCAATCCGCTGCTACCCTTATTTGAAAGGATTCATCTTGAGAGTTCTGAACCAGATTGTATTTACCATAATTTATTTAGTTACTTTGTTTCTTAATCTTGCCATCTTTGTTCCTTTTATTGTAATTTGAAATAGATAATAGTCACTGTTCAAACTTTTAAAATAGAAAATACACTGAAGTCTCCCAGCCGTATACCCTAGCAATCTACCACACCTCCCCATAATCCAAATTTTCTTTCCACTATTAGCACTTTCTCATACATCTTTTCAAGGGTATATTTGTGTATACAAGCAAATATTAATTTGTGTCTTCTACCTTTTTTCCCCACTCTAATGGTATCATATTATACATACTCTTCTGAAATTTTTCTTCTTCATTTAAAAATTTATCTTAGTGAGCTTTTCATATCCATAGAGAAAGCGTTTTACTCATCCTTTTTTATGTCTGCTTAGTATGACAGTCTAAGGAGCTCTGGTAGCATAGTGGTTATGAGTTGGGCTGCTAACCTTAAGGTCAGCAGTTCAAAACTACCAGCCATTCTTTGGGAGAAAGATGCGGCTTTCTGTTCCCGTAAAGATTTATAGCCTTGGAAACTGATTCCACGGCACACTGTCACCACCACCACCAGTACCTAGTCTGAATACGCCATAATTTTTCACCAGTTTCTTTTTGAGGACCCTTTAAAATGGTTCACTCTTTTGTTGTATAAACTGTGCTGCAGTTAGTCAGTTTGCACCTGTGAAAGTATAGCTATAGAAAAAATTCTTAGAAATGGAATTTCAGGGAAAAAGGGCACATGCGTTTGTAATTTTGATAAATATTGCCAAGTTGTCATCTATAGTAGTTAGTGCCATCAAGTTGGTTCTGGCTCATAGGGACCCTGTATAAAGTTTCTGAGGAGTGGCTGGTGGGTTTGAACTGTTGATCTTGTGGCTAGCAGTCTAGTGCTGATCCTACAGCACCACACCAGGACTCCTTCTTCTGTAGTTGTTGTTGTTGTTGTTAAGTGCCATCGAGTCAGTTCAAACGGCTTTGCAGTGTGGCGCATTAACCCACAGCACCACACCAGGACTCCTTCCTCTGTAGAGGTGGTGCCAATTTATACTCCCACCTGATGTTTATGAGAGTTTCCCTAAGCCCTTGCTGATAGAATGTGTTATCAAATATTTTGGATATGTGCAAATCTAATAGATTTTTTATCATAATATTTCAATATATTAAATTTGTAATTTTTATATTATAAATGAAGTTGCACATCTGTTCATATAATTAAGAGCCATTTGTGTTGCTTTTTGTTGACCTATCTGTGTACTTTGCTTTTCTCTTGTGTTGCTGGTCTCCTCCTTATCAAATCTATGTTGTTGTTGTTAAGTACTGTTGAGTCTGTTTTGACTCTTAGCAACGCTGTATAGGGTTTCCAAGGAGCAGCTGGTGAGTTTGAGCTGCTGACCTTGTGGTTCAAGCCAATCTTGCAGTCAATCATTCACCCTACAATGCCACATTAGGAGTTCTTATCAAAGTAAGACAATTAACATAATAGGAGTTTCCTAGTTATTTTGTCTTTTGACTTTGCTAAAGGTAATTTTCATCACAGAACTTTCAAAAGTAGTTAAAATTATTCATCTTTCCTTCTCTGGTTTCTGGGTTTTGTTTCATTATTAGGAAGATCTCATTTAGTATATTTTAGTTTTTTACATTTAAACCTTTGATTCATTAGGCAATTTAACCTTAGTCACAAATAAGCGAAGTCCTTTTTCTCCACACGGTTTATCATTTGTTTCTACATTGGTAAAATATTTTGTTCCCCACCGGTTTGTGGTGTATATTTTGATATTATTAGATTTGAGTAGATTCTAATTCATGAGGACCCCATGTGAGCACAGTAGAACTGCTCCATAGGATAGTCTTCATGACTTTGACCCATTGGAAGCAAATCACCAAGTCTGTCTTCTGAGATGCCTCTCAGTGAATTAGCTCTGTCAGCTCTTAAGACAGTAACTAGGAGCCCAGGTGGTGCAATGGTTAAGCACTTAGCTGCTAACCTGTAGGTCAGAAGTTTCAATCTACCAGTCATTCCTTGGGAGAAAAGACATGATGGGTGATCTGCTCCCATAAAGATTATAACCTACAAAAACCCTGTGGGGCCAACCCACTAAATATATCTAAATATTGTTGTTTTGTGCTTTCAGTCAGAATTGATTGAACAACACAAAACAATATTTAGATGTATTTCTGGGCTATCCATTCTATAATTTGATAGCCTGTGTTGTAATACCACATGGTTTTAAGTTCTGTATTAGAATTCTGATAGAATCTAGCACCCCTTTGTTATTTTTTTTTTCCACCTGAAAAAAGAGCTTTGGTAGCACAATGGTTAAAGCAAATTCCTTCTTTTTCTTGACTATTTGCTTTTCTATGTGAACTTTAAAACCACCTTTCTATCCCCACTCCCAGAAAAAATCCTGTTAGTACACTTCATTCAATCACACCAAATTAATAAACAAAGGCGGTGCCACAATTTTCTACCAGCTGACTTAAGAGTGTGCCATGGTTATCTGGGTTTCCTAGTTTTGCTGTGTTCTAGTTTTTAAAATACTACAATCTTACTGAATTTCTTTACTAATTAAGAGTCTTGGTGTGGTGCTGTAGGATAAGCACTGGACTGCTAACTGGAAAGGTCAGCAGGTTCAAACCTACCAACCTCTTCTTGGAGACCCTATCCGGGTTTGTTATGGGTTACAACTGACCCAGTGGCACTTAATAAGAACATAGAATTTGTTTCCTATTTATAGTTAGCATGGACTTTATAGGTAAGGTATCTGGAAATACTTTTCTCTATTCCAATTTTCTGAGTCTTGGTGTGATGCCATAGGATTAATACTGGAATGCCAACCAAAATGTTAGCCAGTCAAACCCACAATCCAATCTTTGGAAACCCTATACAGGGTCACTTTGAGACTAAATCAATTCAACGATGCTTAACAACAACACCAGTCTCACAGGACTGCTATTAAAGAGTTAATACAAGCACTCTGAACAGTACCGGGACTTACTATAGTGGGGATTGCACCATGGATATTCGAGGATGTAAGTCATCATTCTGAAGGTCCCATCTGTCCACATTTTAAGTAACCTGAGATACAGGCAGTTTCCAGGTTATGAACGTTCGACTTCAGGAACAACAATGATCTGCCCTTTGCTCTTTAGTGTTTTGTGAATTTGCCCTCCCTTTGAAATGATTAAACCAACCCCTGTTGTTGCTGTTAAGATCCTGTATAGGGTTTCTGAGGAGCAGCTGGTAGGTTTGAACTGTCGACCTCTACTTGCGACAAATTCTTCATCACAGTCACTTTACAATCACCTTCACTTGCTTCACCTTTTCTTTCACTAACCCACCCTGACACATAGTGCGACTATAAGACAATAGAACTGCCCCATAAAATGTCCAAAATGGTAACTCTTTATGGAAACAGACTGACACATCTTTCTACGTATTTCCCCCTGAAGTGTCTGGTGAGTTCAAACCACAACCTTTTGGTTGGCAGGCAAGTGTTTTAACCACTGTGCTACCAAAGCTGCATTTTTCCCCCCTTCACTAAACCTTCAGTTCCTACTCATATGGCTCCATATAGGGTTTCCAAAGCTATAAATCCTTACAGGAGCAGAAAGCTTCATCTTTCCCCCCTTGAGCAGTTGGTGGGTTTAAGCTGCCAACCTTGTGGACAGCAGTCCATTGCTTTTCCTACAGTGCCACCAGAGCTCCTCATTCTAAAGTAAGGCTAAATAAGAACGCTATGAACCTGTTACAACTTACCTAGAAATTCTAAAAGACATAGTTAGGGACAGATGTTGTTTGTGCATATGAGGCGGGACTTCAAAAAGTTCGTGGAAAAATAGGATTAAAAGATATGCAGGTGGGAAGAAAAGGTGAGAACAACCCCCGGATCAACCAAAGCCTGCGCGTAGCCACATCCCCGCGTCCAGCACCTGCATCACGCCACTGAAGCCATCATGCCCAAAAGAAAGGCTGAAGGGGATGCTAAGGGAGATAAAGCCAAAGGGAAGGATAAACCTCTGAGGAGATCTGCAGTGTTATCTGTTAAACCTGATCCTCCAAAGCCAGAATCTAAGCCTGAAAAGGCCCCTGCAAAGAAGGGAGAGAAGGTACCCAAAGGGAAAAAGGGGAAAGCTGATGCTGGCCAGGATGGAAATAACCCTGCAGAAAATGGAGATGCCAAAACACACCAGGCACAGAAAGCTGAAGGTGCTGGGGATGCCAAGTGAAGTGTGTGCATTTTTGGTAACTGTATTTCTTGTGACTGTACAGTTTGAAATACTATTTTTTATCAAGTTTATAAAAATGCAGAATTTTGTTTTACTTTTTTAAATTTAAACTATGTTGTTAGCACACAAAACACTTCATTGTTTTTGGGGAAAGGGGCAAATGTCACTAATACACTGTCTTCAAAGCTGGATTGATGTGGAAGCAAACACCTTTCCCCTCTAATTTTGAGAGACTCCCTCTTGGTTCCCAGGAGGAGGAATTCCCCGACGTTAACACACATTAGCCACCTTGGTGCACAAATGCCGTGCGGTGTGGGAAAAATACAATTTGTTTTTACATCTTCATATCCTCTTCACTCTCTCTGCTTTCAGCATAGACTTGACTCCCATAAATAACCTCAGAGAACTGGTTATTCACGTGTCAGGGAACCTGCACTTTCCAGTGGTGTCAACTCAGAGCACCCCTCAGAAGAGCAGAGGTCCTTCGTTTAGATTGTGGGTCCATCTTCAGATTGGTAATTCTGCCTTTTTCATTTCATTTTCTGAAAGTCAGGGTTGGCTTGTGAAAAGTTGTTAAACAACATGCTAAATGTGAAAAGTCAATCCTGACTAAACTTTCCTGTTTAGACCATCAAGTGAAGACTTCATTGGGTTTTATAGTGGCTTTCTGATTTTGGTAGTCCATCGAAGAAGGGAGTTTGAAAGTTGTTGTCTACTGTTAACAATTGTTTGCCCATGTCCTGCCTGAATACCATGATTGTTTATGAAATGTATCTTTAATAAAGCTGGAAACAGTTTGGGGTGAAAAAAATATGCAGATGATTTAACCTTACCTACTGAAAGTGAAGAGGACTTAAAATACTGATGAAGATCAAAGACCACAGCCTTTGGTATGCATTGCACCTCAGTGTAAAGAAAACAAAAATCTTTACAACTGGACCCAATAAATAACATTATGACAAATGGAGAAAAGATTGAAGTTGTCAAAGACTTCATTTTGCTTAGATCCACTGTCCACACTGATGGTGGAAGGAGCAGTCAAGAAATCAAACGACACTTTGCAGTAGGCACATCTGCTGCACAAGACTTTTTAAAGTGCAAAGATATCAGTTTGAGGACTAAAGTACACCTGATCCAAGCCATGGTATTTTCAGTAACCTCACATGCATGTTTGAAGTTGGACTTAGTGACATAAGGAGGACTGTAGAAGAATTGATGCATTTGAGTATTAGAGAAGAATATTAAAGGTACTATGGACTGCCCGAAGAGCAAACAAATCTTTTGAAAAAAGTACTTCCAGAATACTCCTTAGAAGCCAAGATGGCCAGACTTCGTCTCTCATATACTTCAGACATATTTATCAGAAGGACATCATGCTAGGTAAAGTGGAAGATAAGTGAACAAGAGGGAGATCCCCAATGAGATGGATTGGCAGAGTGACAGCAGCAATGAGCTCAAGTGTAGGACTGGGTGGTGTTTTCGTTCTATTGTATGGAGGGCTGCTGTGGCTTGGAACTGACTCAACAGCACAAAATAAAAACATTACCTCAGGTTATCCAGAGTACATGAAAATGGGGGGAAAGGGAGATAATGTAATTTTCCACTAATTTTTCCTCATATTTTCTGTTGGTGCAAATATGGACTGGTTGGACATATTTCCCTGCTCTGGAGAATGGCATTGAAAGGAGCTTTGCTTTCGTCACCTATTGCCTTATCTGTAACATGGGTTCTGATCCCTCTAAAACAGGGCAGGGAATCTTTTTTCTGCCAAAATTTATGACATCATTCGTGACTCATACAAAATTATCAACTTGAAAATTAGCCTGCTTTATTTGGCCAAACATTTATTTAACTCACCCCTAATGTGATGTCTGAAACTGCTGTTTCCTTGGCAGGGCAAGACCAAATGATTTTATGATCCTTATACAACAATATGGTTTCATTTTAGGAGAAACTATACAGGGAGTCCTGGTGTAGCACTGTGGGTTGATGTGCTGGGCTGCTTGCTTGGCAGTTCAAACTCACCGTCCCCTCCTTGGAACCCCTATACAGGGTCACTATGAGTTGGAACCTTCTCGACGGCACTTACCAACAACAACAACATACGGCCTGTGGGCTGGACGTTCCCCACCTCTGCTTTAAAACATGCTTCCACCCAGTTGGAGATAATTTTCCCTGACAGAAATACAACAAAAGAATACAGGCATTGGGTATGCTGCAGCAGAGCTTCGAAGACCTTTTTGGTTGTTTAACATTTTTTCACAATCCTCAACTCATTCTGACTATTACTTCCTGTCATTCCCCTTTATGTTGTCAGTTCTGTATTCATTCTTCTGTCTTTCAGCATGGCTCTTGTAAAGCTCAGAGTGATCAGAGAGCATCAGTGTGCAGCCAGATGGACTCAGTGAGAGCTCCCTTTTCTCACTCATTTAAATCATGTGTGATTAGAATTCAGTGTTTTTTACTTGTCCTTTTTTCTTAGAGTTTTGGCCTTGGAAGACATTTGCATTCTATAACCTGAGGACACATATTGGATAATGTGTTTTTTCCCCCATGGATTGCCCTTTACAATGACAGTCACTTTTATCTGAGGTTACTGTCACTTAATGAACTGGTTCCTGACTGGTTTGAATGAAGTCCAGTTATGGTTTTGATTGTCACCATTCTTATAGGTTGTCAGCAGAGTAAGTTGGGACTCTGGTATGATGTGGAATTCATTTCTGTACATCAGTCATTTCCCAAACCTGGAAACCAAGGGTCTTGAACTATACTCGGCTTCAGTCACCATATGTTGCAGGTCATCTGATTTAATCTGAATGGTATTTGACCCCATTCTAGAGTTAGACTAAGGATGCTTGCCACCTGTTTCTCTCCTTTTGAATGACAGGATTAATGAATTACTCTCTGTGAAGTGTTTATACCTATGTAAATAGGGCCTAATATACATAAGTAATTTTGAAACCCTTTTCAAGAGTGAGTGGCAGTGGTCACTAGAGTGTCCTGCCCATACAGGCCTTAAGAAACCTACAGCCTTTGGGAAGTCATGATGGGTGTCTGGGGAGTACTTACAGTGTCATCTGGAGTTCTGTGCAGGAGGTCTTCTAAAATCTGAGGGTCTCAGACCGCCAAAAGGAAAATTTCCTGCTGATTTAAACCCCTTTGGGGTTTTCAGATCTGTATCTAATGCATTTGCAGCTGTTCTGCAACTGCTAATGACTCCCTTAGCCTCAGCTGGCCAGCCAGCAACAGGCTACCATCGATCTTTGTACAAGGTGTTTGTTTATAATTCATAGAACTGATAGGAAGACCGCACCATCTGCTTCTCTAGGCATCAGTGTTTCTAGCCCCTCCCATTCCCTACTAGGGCATTCTCAATTGGAAATTATTTCTAATTAGGAGGCGATTACATGGCAGAGTCTGGAACATGGCTTCCTGCAGGCTCCTGCATCCTGAAGCTCGGGAGCAGTTTTGATCAGAAAAACCTTTATTTTTTTCCCTTTATTTTCATTCTTAGCTGCCTAGATGGCTGCTCCATCATCTTTCCCCCAGTGTGTTTTGCCTTTAGAGGGGAGAGGACAGGTTGCAGGAGCTACAGCTTAAGGACCAAGGACCATTTTGAAAACTTGTTAGAAATGTACATTCTTAAGCCCTGCCCAGAAATTTGCGTTTAATAAGCTGTCCAGGTGATTCTGATGGTTTAGGAACCTCTAGGGTAAGACTGGAGTCCTGGTGTGATGATAAAGCATAAGCATTGGACTGCTGACTGCAAGATCAGTGATTCAAACCCACCACATGCTCCTTGGAAATCCTATACAGGGTCGCTATGAGTCAGAACTGATTTGACGGAACTCAACAACAACAAGAAGTTAAGGCAAGCCTTAGAGCTGAACAAAGATTTTTAATGGTTTGTCGATTGCCACTGGGTCTTAACTGTACGTATTTCATTTCACCTTTTTGTTTGCATACTTTATGATTGTATCCAAAAAGCATGAGTTACCCATGGCCATTAGTACATTAATTTTCTATGATCCAAGAAAACAAGTACTAAGATCCAAGTAATCGCTCCTTATATACATCAGCGCATGAGAATTTCAGTCTTAAGCGGAAAGCCGCACAAGTGCATTAAAACTATAGCTACTTATCATTGGAGCTGAGCATCGCCATTCCACATGGGAAATTAATAGACAGCAAGCAGTAAATGTAAGCTGTTAATTGAAACTCTGAAATATAAATGAAACTGTAAACACATGACCCCGTGTTCCCTGGCACGTCCCCTGCCTTAGGGCAGAAGTGAGGACCAGGATCACTAACTGCAACATTTGGAAACGGAATCTGCTGCTGGAGAAGTTCTTATTTTCAGCAGTTCCTTTTCATTTTCCATTTGCATGTCACACTCCATTCTCTGCAGTAACTGACCATAGTTGTAAAATTGGAGGGTGGGGCAATGTTTGGGCCACTGACATGAATCGTATGGATTTCACGCTGACAAAATGCTTGTTGTCTACACGCCCAGATATTTTAGAGGCTCATAGCCAAACTAGAAACCCTGGTAGAGCGTTAAGTGCTTCGCTGCTGACTTACAGGTCGGCAGTTTGTACCCACTGGTGGTTCTGAGGAAGAAAGATGTGGCGGCCGGCTTTCATAAAGATTAAGCTTACAAGACAGTTCTGCTTTAGCCTTTAGGGGTGCTTTGAGTTAGGGTTGACTCTACAGCACTGTGTGTGGTTTAGGGATTTTTTTAATGCCCAACCATGCAGAAGAGAGAGCCTTACAACCCTCTTCCCCATGGCAGTAAGCAGTTAAATGCTTTTTTGATGTTGGTGGTGAGTTTTGAGGGCCATTATAGACTTGATCTTGACTGACTTACATGTGAACATCCATGAGCTAGATCTGTGTGGCTGCAAGGTGAAAAGGCCCAAGATCTACAGAGTTCCATCCCATTCCTTCTTTGTTTTCATGTCCTACTTAGAATTTATCATTTTTTAACCTTTTCTCCTGGCCTTTGGTGGTTACAATATAAATTGCCAATCTCTTTTTGTCTGTCTAAGGTTTGTGCCAACTTAGAAGGTAAAAACCAAGGTAAGCTCATTCCTGAAGCTGATTCATATACCCAATTCCTTTGATTCTGTATCCTTACCTGGAATCATATGTCAAATCCAGGAAAAGATGAGGAGACTGAAGCCTATTTTTTGTTTGTCATGGTTTTTTTGGCAGAGAGCTTGGGACCCTGAGAAAGGAGCAGACGGTCCCAGTGCTAACTAGATCGATGTAGTCATCCATCCTAGAGCAGATGGCAGGATGGAAGTTGAGCAGTGCAGAGGCCTAATGGTGATAGCAATCAGTATTTGGATGTCATTATTTTATTAGTTAGCAAACAGAACCATCCTTCTGGTTCCCCTCGGTTTCATGCGTAATGGTGCTGTAGGTGTCAGCCCTCAAGAGTTGGCACAAGAGCCCAATCAATGCGTTCTGATGTCTTTTTGGATCTCCTCTGTCATCTTTGTGGTTTCATTAGCAACACACAGGGAAATGGGAAGTGAAGACAGTTTTTTTTTTACCCCCATCACTCTGACTTCCCAACCCCATAAGCCTCCTCTCAAGGGCAATTCATTGTTTTCTTAAGGTCATTTCCTGGGGAAACTTACCCTTGACCTCCCAAGTCCTGTCTTTTGGCTTACTGGGAGAGCAGTTGAGCTTGGGGTTTTTTTTGGTACCACCGTAGCTGGCAGTGTCCATCTAAGTAATTTTCTTAAATGTGAAAGTAAGACACACATTTGTGAAAGGACCTTCTTCTCCAAGGTCACATAGCAGGTATAGAGTGTGAGATTCCGCCATCAAGCACGTTCTACCTGTATCACCTTTTTCTTGGAATTGGTGGGTTTGCATTTCATTCATCTTGGTTTTCATCTTTTGGGCGATCACAGCTGTTGAGTGACTCTCCAGGAACAATTTTTCAAAGCTTTTCCCTTATCCAATCTCTCAGATGATGTTTTCTGAGTGTGAACTATGACTCAGTGGGTGGTTGTAGTTGTGAAGCTCCCTATTGAAGTGGTGCAAGAGACAGAGCTTTCCTTCCTCTTGTGTTGTAGTTTGATTGACATGGCTGCCTTTGGCATCTCTTGAAATAAGGGTTCAGGCCTTTAGGATGGTCCCAGAGTTTCTCATAATATCAACTTAAACTTTCCTATCTTCTTTTCTTTCTTTGTTCATTGCAGCCTCCGTGAATGTGCTGGTACAAAACTGCAAGATCTACAATGATGCCAGCTGTGACATTTCTGCAGACGGCCAGCTTCTGGCAGCTTTCATCCCGAGCAGCCAAAGGGGCTTTCCTGACGAAGGCATCCTGGCAGTCTACTCCCTGGCTCCTCATAACCTGGGTGAAATGCTCTACACCAAGCGATTTGGTAAGGGATAGGAGCCCTACCTAGTGACAGGGAGACACTGGTGCTTTAGCATGGCCATCCCTAGGTGAGGCCTGACTTAGGTGGAATTCATGGTCATATACAGCCTCTGGCTTCAGGGGATGATTCTTCTGCAGGAGCCCTGGCTGGTGGCCTTGGAGAAGAAGCTCAGAATAAGGGTTCTTCCTACCACAGGTGCATTGCCAGCTTACTCCTGGTGTGATAGCCAGGAGCAAAGGAGGCACTTTAATCATGGCCTGGGGAAGTGGACGTACTCCTGTTCTTCAAGGCAGCTTGACGTAGTATAGTATATGCCCTCAAAATGTGTGTGCTCTGTGGTCTAGCAGTCTCACTTCTAAGATTGCAATTATCAGAAACAGTACAAAGATTTCTATACAAGATCTTCACAGTCATATTTATAATAGGGAGAAAAGTCAGGTTGTAAAGAGTTGCTTAAATAAGGGATGGTACAGTCATAGGACAGAATAACATTTAGCCCTTAAAATGTTATTGTAGAAGACTGTTTAATGATGGAAATAGTTCAGGATATATTAAGTGAAAAAAGTAGAATTAAAAATAGTTATAACAGTCCTCACTACAGTCCTCTGAGTGCAACTCCAGTATGACCAGAAGACTGGAGGACAAGAGAAAAGACTGAGTGAAAATTCTTTCTTTGAAATGACAATAACTATGGGAAGTATCTCTTGTTTCTATTGACCCTCAGGTCCCAACGCCATTTCCGTGAGCCTGTCCCCGATGGGCCGATATGTAATGGTGGGTTTGGCCTCAAGAAGAATCCTGTTGCACCCCTCCACAGAGCACATGGTGGCCCAGGTCTTCAGGCTGCAACAAGCTCATGGTGGCGAGACCTCCATGAGGGTGAGTACCACCACTGCTTGTGCCTCTGCTGTTTGGAGATTCTTCTAGGTTCGCCAGGGTCAGAGGAAGAAGGAAGAACTCCAGTCCAGCCCGTCTGTGACCAGCAGACTATTAAATGGCAAGGTTTCTTACGGTTTGGATTATGATCTGGTTTCCACTGAGGTCTGAAAGTATCTTTGGCTAAAGAATTAACTGGACACTTCTTAAGCTCAATGTGAATCCTATATTCTAGAGATTACATAAAGGAGCCCATGAAATATGAAAAGTAATCAAGAGTGTACCATGAAATGCTCTCTTTTCTGCGTTGTAATCCTGATGGACAATGCCTTTGGGCAACAGCTGTGCTCTTACTCGGCCCGTCTGTGTCACCAGCAGAGAAAAGGACCCTCTCTATCTAAGGCATGCCTTTCTTCTGTTGCCATGAAAGCCATCTGGGGTTCATGTAGTTAGCGGCCTTCTGGACTCAGTCAGACTAGCATTCCTGACTGAGCTCTCTGCATCTCGCGGGGGCTTACTTGGCCAGGGTTTTGTTAAGGGGAGTTGAGCATCTGAACAGTCTCTAATTAGATGGTATTTAGGCTCTGTCTCATGCTAAGAACCTGTGAATTCCCTTAATACTTTGTGTATAGTTAGTGCCATTTATAGTTTGATGCCCTTGTTTATATGTTCTCTTCTGTTTTCTGTGTCTTCTGTATGTTTAATCCACCCCAATTAGGTTCACTGTAAGCCCTTTAGGAGTATATTCCCCATGGTACTTCATTTGATGCTATACATGTAGCTGTTAGTTAAGTGCCTGGAATGGGAAGGAATTGTTTTCAAGAGAAATCTCAAAATAAGATCCATTATATGCGAAGTGATAGAAGAAGGTGGGTGGCCTGGTGACGTCTTGCCTCTCCTGTCTTTTCTTCCCCCCTATCTGCTACAGGTACCCTCTCTCCAACTACACTGAATCAATCCCCAAGCTCTGAATTTGACAAGGCTCTTTTATGCCAACGTGCCTTTACCTAGAATGCCCTCTCCCCACCTACCTGTCAGTCTCTTTTTTCCCCTTTTGTGAAACCGTCCTTCCCAGAATTCAGATTTGATGGCTCCCGCCTTGTGGTATCCCTGTAGCTGGCACATATTAACACTGAGCACACTCACTGCAATGATTTGTTTCAGTGTCGATCTCCTCTCCTGGACTGTGAGCTCCACGAGAGCAGACACACCTCGTCTGTGTTCTCTTTATGAAGTCCAAGCTCCTAATCGGTAACCTGGCAGTTATTATAAACCAGATGACTGAAAATCTCTAGAAAAGTAGCCTCATCATTTCTGGGTGGTAACTGGTAGAACCGGTGATGGTGGCATCATGTCTCAGCAAGCCTTTGAAAGGGCATTCTCAGCTCTTGACATTGCAGTGACAGAAAAGGTCTGATTCTTGAATTCTGTATGGTTCTGAAAATTTTAGACATTGGGTGATTGGGAGATTTAGTGGGAGTTCATCCTGTCTGTTTTCTTATCCAGACATTTGAGGGTGGGGATTGAGTCTTAGTTTAAATATTCTTATTTTAAGCAGATAAAAGTACCAGGTGTCTGTGTTTCACCACCTAGAAATCCTGGACCCAACAGCTGTTCTTCTAACCCTTCCTGCCTAATTGTGGACTAATTGTTTATAATCATTAAGAGGCAGGATCTGATTGCGGCAACACTAATGGACATCTCCAGCCTTTTCCGGAAGCCAGGGCTTCTGCCCAACTCCTAGGCATGGCCTGCCAGTCCTCCATCCTAGCAAGGTTCTTCTTTTCCTTAAGTAACCAGAAACATCTGGCTAAGAGCAGACAACTACAGAGCGGAAGCCAAGATGGTGGGATCTGTTGTCACATAAGGGATTGAATACAGTCTGAGAAGTCTGCTAAGGAAATGTGCTAATCCAATTAGTCCATGACTGTCTTGATAAGGGGCTCAAAACAACTAACCAGCTGCCTGGAGCCTCATGGAGCTATTTCTCAGACCTCCCAAGGAAGCTTTTTTGATTCCTGGTAGGTACCATTTGCTGTTTACAAGAAGGAACTTGAGTAACTAGAATGCTTCTGTTCTGTCGCTCACCCAAGAGACAGGATCGAGGCATCTCAACAAGGGTTTGCTTGTCCACCTACGCTGACTTTAAAGCCCTCAACTTCAGGAAGGTTTTTGATTTTCCAGGTCTTGGTTGTTGTCTACATGTAAAGGCACCAATGTCCCTGAATTCAGTCATTGGTGGAAGGGGGCGACACCAGCTCCTTTGGACAGCTGTGCTGTACCACCATTTAAGGCAAGAAGTCCATTTTTGTTTGAGAACAGGGAGTGGGGGTTTAATCTCTCTCGGTGTAGTTGGGGTCTCCATCTATAATGTCCAGCTGTGTCCTTGAAGAAATTCTTTCATGGGGAATAGAAGTATCTCAGTGCTTCTCTCCTGGAATTCCCCTTCTCTTTGGTGTTGCCTCTTGCTATTCACTGTAGCAATAACCAGAAGGTGAACCTGTTGGACCAACAGATATTCCCGAGAGAACATTCTCCAGAGCATTGATTTATCTTATTTTAATTCCCACCAAGTGACATCTCTCCCCAAACAATCCCACACGAAACTCATCTGAAAATGAATTGCTGTTAGGGTTGGCTCTTTTATCCCGAGCAGTTCTTCAGACCTCTGGATTATTGCTTCTCCAACTCTGGTCCTTGGACCACCTGCATTAGAGCTACATGGAGTCCTTGTTAACATGCAGTTTCTTCTTTGGGCCTGACATCACAATGGGAATTGGGGCACAAGGGACCCAGGTATTTCTGGTTTTAAAACAAGCTTTCCAGATGATGCTGATAGCTCTTGAGTTTGAGAATTGCTTTCCTTCATTATAGGTTTCTGCCCTCAGCCTGATCAGTGAGGCAGAGTATCGGTCTCAGGCTTACTTAGCGCTGCGTTTTTACGTGTGGGTTTGTTTCTTGCAGGCATACAGAGGCTCTTGTGTTGTATTTCCCACCAGCTTTGGGGTGTTGGTGCTGCACCTTCCCATCTTTTGTCAGCTATTGCACTTTTTCAGGTGTCTCCCTTGAGGAAACCCTACATGTGCTAGGTTCTTCCCCATGGAGTCATTTTTGTCCTTGTTTTAGACTCTAGGGTCCTTTTGATATTTCCCTTCTCAGCTTACTGACGTTGGTGTCAGTCCGTCCAGTTATAATGATTGGCAAATCCGGAAAATAAGGACTGGGTACATATTTTACCCTCCCCTGCCCTCCCCTCTTCCAGCTGGATATGATGCTACTTGCTGTGACTCAGAATTGTATTTTCTATCCGTCTGACTCCCTTAAACTTGAGCTGTTGAGGGCTTTTTATTAATTTTGTTTTTTTAAGTTAGGCTTTTAGAGACTGCTGAGCTCAAGTTTTGCTGAATTCTCAAAACACTGAACTTGCTGTGTTCCCTCTGCTTCATTTTCTAATTGGAACAAGGCACAATATTATAACAGAAAACTGCAATTAATTATCTAAAATAGTGGCAACTTGCACATTTAAAAAACTTTGGTTGTAACCAAGTGAAAGCATAACAACAAAAATATAGAATTACTAATGAAACCAGAAATAGTGATCATGCCAAACTCTTCTTCCAGTTTGAGTCAGCAGTCAGTGCTGCGATACCTAGGAATGGGCCAAAAGTTAGCATTTAATGGTGCTGATGGTTAGTGGGCTTGCCTAGGGCATTTGAGCTAGAAAGCAAGATTAAAGATTTCAACACAGGTGTATAGTCTTTCCCCCAGGCTATGTATAGCCATTGCCCCCCAGGTGAGGGTTGTAGGTACACATTACGTGTCTTAATAAGAACAAACAGGTGTCCTTATTACATCATCTCCTCAGATCCGAGAGGCACCAGAAGCTTGTGTCTCACCAGCGCTTGTTTGCTTTTTTCTCTGGTCATTTGACTGGCAAAAGTGATGAACCCGAACATCACTTGAGCTGGGGTGGTGAAGGAGCTCTAGGACAGAAAGTTTTTTTGCTTCTGTCTCTTCTGGAATAGAATTGTGCACTTTATGGCAAAGCCTCAAGTACTTAAGGGCCCCTTTTATTTGAAAGCTTTTTCTTTGTGGCAGTGTGGTAAAACTGTATTCAAGGTTGACTACTAATCGGGAGGCGGTGGGGTGGAAAGCGAGCACACAAGGCTGATGCTTTACTCCTTTGGGACCTAGGGAGTCCTGCCTGCTGTTTTGTGGTGGACTGTCCTGGGTACATCTGAGGAGGAACATTGGGGGCCCTGGTCCAGGCAGCTCTACCTCTAAAAACATCCCCTCATGCTAGGCAGCAGGGAAGGAAAGCAGCTTGTCACTAGTTTTTACAGACCCAAGGTGTGGCGCTGTGGGTTAATGTGCCAGACTACAAATCCATTTGAACTGCAAGGTTGGTGGTTCAAGCTCACTAGCTGCTCGTCGGAAATCCTATACAGGATCACTATGGGTTGGAACCGACTCGGTGGCACTTAACAACAACAACAAACCTGCCAGGGCAGTAGTTCTCAAAGTGTAGTTCCCAGGGGCCAATCATTCTCACTGGAATGCAGATTCTCAGCCCCACACTCCCAACCTCCCACCACTGCCCAGACCTGCTAAATCAAAACTCTGGGGCTAGAGCCTGGCCTCCGTGTGTTAAGGAGCCCTCCAGGTGACTCTGCACACTAAGTTTGAGAACCAGGGGTTGATGGCACAGGGAATCTAGGTAAAACTCACCTGTCCATCTAGCTTTGTCGTTTGCCTTTAAGTCCCGTGCTCCCTCGTAACTATCTGTGAGACATAAACCGAATTGTATGACTCCTATGATAAGATCTTTCAGATATTCCTGGAATTTGAAAAATTGATGGCACCTTGTGCCCCAAGCTTTCCTGGCTCATGTCATGATAGTGCCTAGAGAATCTTAAGGACTAATGCTGTGAGGCTTTGCTCAACGTCTCACTAAAATTCCTGCCTGCCTGCCTTGATTCCTCTCAGGCTCTTCCCTGGGAACCAATGCCTAATTGCATGCCTGCCTGCTAGGATAGGGATGCTTCCCTTTCTTGGGTTCCCTTCCCATCATCCAGCTCACTGTTAACCTTACCTGGAAATGTTTGATGTGGTACTCATTAATGGGTATCTTGGTGTCACACTGGCTATAAAGAAACATTATTAATAGGCTTCCTTTCTTTCATTCCATTTTACAGCCATCTTGAAGGGATGACTGATTAAAATGAACCAAAAAAAGAGGCTTGGTACCCAGAGTGCTCTAGCTTAACTTGTACTGTGGCTGAGAGCTTGGGTCAGGATGGCTCCCTAGACCTGTCAGCACTGGCCAGGATTCACAATCACTGCACTATGCAGGTTTTTCTGGCCTGCTTGACTCCACTGTGTAAGTGTTGAAGATGTATCTTCACTGAGGCTCCCTCCCTTGCTCTGTGACTTAAATCCAATCATCTATACTTTCTAGTTGATGAAAGGTGGATTTTCATAAGTGACCCAGATCTCTGGTTTAACCCAGAGTATTCTCCAGAAATCTTAAGGAAACTGAGCCTCTTCTTTATCTTGTATGGCCTTGGGGGTGGCAAATACCAAAAATAAAGGTATTTTATTTCTGTATCCGGGAAGGGTACTGTTTCTTCAAGGGGAGTTTGGGAGAAAAAAGAGACAGCTTTGTTGTCAGAAATGATTTACTCCTTCCTAAGATTTTTGTCCTCATTAATTTTCTTAAAGCTGCCTGTCAGTTGATTAAAAGCTGCTTCCGCTGCAATTATCTTAAAGTTGACTTCTGAGATGTGGTACAAAGCATCTATCCTCAAAAAGTTCCTTTCTTCAGAACTTTGTAGGAATGGGAGAGGGGACATTGGTGAAGTCAGAGATGTCTCTGATGTTGATTTGTCAGAGAAGGAAGGGGACCAGATAAAAAATTAAAAATAACATTAGAACTGCAGTCAAAGCCAGTCGCTTAGGCAGATTTTTCCATGATAGATTCATCCAACTCTGATGATTTCTTTCCTCCCTGGCTTCTTAGTAGGGGGCAGTCTCAACTCAGCAAAATGTTATTGAGCAGAATTTATGAAATCTATGTACCAGGTGCCTAGCTTGATCTGGGTCTACCACAGTGAACAAAATGGACTGGATCACTGCTATCCTGGTGCTTACATGTTAGACAACTACCTTCTGATCTGGTCTGTTCATTCCTGGCTCTCCAGCATTCACTGGACTTGACACACAGAGACACTTAGCATTTGTCCCTTGACTTTGAAATCTTGTGTGCTGTGCCTTGCCCTGCATATCCATGCACACCTGCCCCCACTCAACCCCCACCTCCATCAGTATGTCCAGTAGACTCTTCAACAAGTGACAATTGAATGGAGTTATCAATGGCATACTCCTTCTGGAAGCAGACTTATATGCCTCATTTCCACAATTCTGTCTACCATCAGTGAGTTTCTCAGGGTTCTAGTCCCACCATTGAAACATGGCCAGAGATTCATTCCCATTAGGTAGTTTTGGGTCAAAAATGGAAAAAAGTAAAGTGTTTGGGTTTTTTTTGTATGCATAGTTAAAAAAACTAATTCTTAAATTTGCAGAAAATGAACTTGTACCCCTGACCTTTCAGATAAAATGCCTTCTTCCAAAAACTGATAGATATAGTAAAATATATATATATATATTAAAAGACCCTTATCCAAGGTGAGGAGTCCTGGTGTGGTACTGTAGCATAAGCAGTCATTCTCAGTATCAGTTTGAGCCACAAGATTAGTGGTTCATACTCACCCGCTACTCCTCGGAAACCCTGTACAGGTTCTCTGTGAGTCAGAACTGACTCCACAGCACTTAAACAACAGCAACAATCAAGCATGAATCTCTAGAATGCCTAGAACAACTACTCATTTGACCCTTTCACTTTAAGATTTAAGAAGCTGAGGAAGTTCAAGAACTTGGGTTGTGTGCAGAGGTAGGTATGGGAGCAGAAGGAAGTCATCGTTTTCATTTCGGGGCCCTTCAGAAAGAATGAGTGCTGGGGTGCTGCATCTAGCACACAAGTGGATCCTTCAGCTGAAGCACCTTCTGTGTGCTCTGATCCCATTGCATTGTCCAGATTGAAAAAAGAAAGTGGTTATCTTGCCGTTGGGATATCTCGAGTTCACAGGTCTCAACAAGTCTCAGGAGATTGTCTAAAAATTACTTCAAGGCAACAAATTGTCAATAACAGGTTCTAAGGAGTTAAGAAAAGGAACCGTTTGCTCTTGTCTTCTGTTGGGATAGCTTTTGTTTGTTGCATATGATTTAGTCAGATTTGTTCCTGTATAAACAGGATGGAAAGGGAGAAGTTGAATGACATGGTATTCTTATTCTTGGAAAAATAAATAAATAAACACTTTAAATATTTCAGAAAATTCTATGAGTAAAAGAAATTAAAATTACACACACATAAACACACACCCCCCCCAAAAAATCATATTTTCTTAGGGATGGAGAAACTCCCATAATTCATGAATTTAAACACAGCAGCAGCAGCTGGAATGGAAGAAGGGTGGCCAATGTGCCCTTCTCTCTGCTCTGGGATGGATATATATCTCAGCCTGTGGCAAGATGTGTAGCCATCCATTTCCAATGGAAAGGTCAGCTGTCTCTTAGCATCTGCTTGCTTTCCAATGATTTTTCCCACTTGGAGAGCCAATCCCCTTCTAGTAACCTTTAATGAAGGCTGAAAACCTCCCTTAAGTCCCATCATTACCCAGAATGCCTTTCTGCTTACAATTCCTCTCCTTCTCCAGCCCCCTTGGCTTGCCACTTGGCCACAGGTTCTTCCAGCTTCAGTTCCTGCTTCCCCTCAGCTTCCACTAACTTAGATAAAATAAGGGAGCTCTGCAATCTGCTGCTGCTGCTGCTGGTGCTTAGTGCCATCGAGTCATCTCCGACCCATAGCGACCCTGTGTAGGGTTTCCAAGGAGCAGCTGGTGAACTTGAACTGCCAACCTTACAATTCAAATGGCTTTGCAGTCTGGCGCATTAACCCACAGCACCACACCAGGACTCCCTGCTATCTGCTACTGCAGCAAAATTCCAGCTTTACAAATGTGAACAAGATAACCGCCAAGTTTTCTCTCTTGATTTTTTATCTGGGCTGATCTGAGCAGTGCAGTGAACTGCCTAGACTAATGGCCCGAGCTTCATTAACATGAGGTAGAAAAGAAAGCATCTTGTCCGCCAATACATTTCCCTCTGGATTTTAAAGGGATGGAGAAGAAAGTCTCTGAGATCCTTGGGCTGCCTTTGTCATTCTTTGCCCCGCCTGACTGTGAATCAGAAACAAGACTCCTTCAGTTTTGATCTGGAAATGGTTGTCTTTTGCTCCCACTTCCTATTAATTAGCATTTGAGGGATGGAGGAACAAGTGGTATAAGAGGTTGTCTTGGACCTCAGAGTGGAGGGATCACTATCTTTTTCCCCCCCACCCTTCTAGGACTATAAAGATCTTGGCCACTTGACTCATGCCCTACTGGCGTACTCCTCACTGTATGACTTTAAAAACGTGTTCTCACTCTCATAGTGATTCTAATTCCCTTCATAGATGTTAGACAGTAATGAGAACAATCTGCTTGGTGGGGAGGGAGCACGGGACTGTCAGCAATTGTTGTATACCAGGGAGCAGCTTCAGATGAGACAGGTAACCAGGATTCTACACACATGAGTCAGCAGCTGGGCTTCATATTCAGTCCTATAAAGGGGATCCTTTATAAGACTGAATATTGTTGATGTTGTGTGCTGTCGAGTCCAGTCTGACTCATAGTAGACCCTGTAGGACCGACTAGGACTGCCCCATAGTTTCCCCAGGCTGCAACCCTTACAGGAGCAGGTCGCCAGGTCTTTTCTGTAGGTTAATGGAATTTGATGTTAGCGTTTCATGAAGCACCACTTTTGACTGAGGGTGAGAGATTTTTGGCAAGCCCCCAGCTTTGTCACGGACATCTTGCAGTGAGCTTCAGGGCACCTGGCTGTTGTTAAGGAGTCCTTACTTGGGCGATATATCAGAAGTGCCTTTAAGTGCAGGCCAGTGCTCTCCCTGATGCTGTCGCAGATCTTCTCTCTAGTCAGTGCTGAAGAGCTTTGAACTTCCATCCCTGTTGGAATCTGGGAGGAGAAACTAGTGACCACAACCATCAATGGATTGGGAGTAGATCAAGCTACCTAATGTCTGTTCACAGCCTTGGAAACCCTATGCAGGGTCTCTATGCAACACCCATCTGTTAGCACTAGGGAAGTTGTTGTCCAGCTCTGCTCTCATCTCTAGGGATGGCCTAGGGAGGATCACTGAGAGCTGTTCATCACTGGCCAGGGAAAAGAATAGAAGCTGTGTCGCTGGGTGGCTTTCATAATGGGCCTGATTCTCATTCTCTTAAGGTCATTGGGTGTGTGAAGCAAGGAGGCTTGGGCCAGATATGCTTCAGGACCTAGGAGTCGGTGGTACCTACCTATCCCACACCGTCTGTGCTCTCATCCCTGCTATACTTCTTGTCCTCTGACACCCCCCCCTCCAATACACATACACACATTAGTGTGATAAGCAAGTACTTATCAAGAATCCTGGAGACTGCTGATCTTCGGATGGCATTTTCTGGGTTCCTGCCACAAAGCAGGATTTAGCCTAATACGCAAACACTGGAGGAGATGGGCACTTGGGAGCTGCCCTTTCAGCACTGTGTAAGCAGTTGGGGGAGGGGGCAGGGGACTGGTAAAGCCGGAGGACAGATCAGTGCCCCGTGACTTCTGTAGCCATGGAAGTTGTGAGGTCTGGGGGATCGTTAATTACTTCTCTGCAATCCCTCAGTGACCTTGTACCACCTAAGCTGGGTTCATCACATTGACCTTTTGAAGCTCTTGTCCATAAAGCAAGTTCCTATAAGAAGTAAATGGATAGTATTTGTTAATCCCTCTGCAGCAGCAGACTATATATACAAGGTAAATTTATGACATTTGAGAGGCTTGTTTGCCTCTCACCTGGTCTAGAACATGTCTAGAAAAGAGTTATTTTATCCTTTCCTTTAAGACCCCATCAGCACAGCCTTCAAACATTGGGTTTGCTAACCTTAGTGTCCTTCTTTAAAGGCCGCTTTCTCTGGCCCTTATACCCCATTCACTAGAATTCCAAATAATTGTGATTTCAGGGAGACATTCTCGTAAAGTCCATGTTGAGCTGCCACATCCCCTCCAAAGCAGAAGCTCCTCTCTTGGCTCCTTCTCTCCTCTCATGGCTGTGTGCCCCATTCACACCAACTGATCTTTGGAGAAAAAAAGTTAAACTAATTAGTGAACCCTGCCACGTAGTCTGTTCCTCGTATTAGCTTGTAGGTTACTTGTCTTCTGGGAAGGTGAAACCTCTGCAAAAGGAAAAGCCATCACACCTCACCCTCTGATTTGAAGGAAAAGGACTGGTTAGGCACAAAGGTAATGTGGTACTGCTGTTGCCATGAGTAGTCAGCCAGTGAGGCAGAGTGGAGAGCAGGGACCAGGAATGTGCTTGAGGTGCCTCCCTCACAACCACGTTCTAAATGGCCTGGCTAGAAATTCATAAGCTCCACTGGGCTCTTCCTTAATAGTGTCCGAGCTAGAGCAGAACCTTCAGGCACCCTGGCTGATTCTTCCATCTGGAGTTGGGTTGTATGGAGCCACAGGACCAGTCTGTTAGTCTTAGGCTGCACACAGGCCAGTTCCTCATCTGTAACAAGGCCCACAACTCAGCTTTAGGACCATAGCAAAGCCATCTTGGCAGCGTGCCATTAGGTATCTAGGCCTATTGCTCAAAATCACAAAGCTTCGCCTGCTGTGTTCTCCACTCTCCCCAAGCCTGTCCTGGCAAAGACCTTTCAGCTAACTACTGATACTCAAAGTGCACAAACCCAAGTGTTCTCAGATCCAGCCTTCCTTATCATGAGCCCTGAGCTCAATTGGGAAGGGAAAAGGGAGCTCTCATAATGATATTCAGAAAAATTATTACTATGATCATTTTACCATCCTAAATTCATTTGCTTTATTACTTTCTAAGTTATATTCTCCTCCTATCATTTTTATTCTGCCCATCAACCCTTAAGGGCAGCTAATGGCAGGTGAAGTTCATCCCTAGTCTATAGATTTAAAATGGTTAAGACTAGGGATGACCAGCATAGTGACAGACTCCATCTTATAGATTCTCAGCCACAAGTACCCTTTATACAGCCCCACTGACCTTTTATGAGGCCCCAGATGTAGGTGAATAGTAATAATACTGTCATTTATGAGCTTGCGCTGCTCCAGGTGTTTTAAAAACATCATCTCTCTTACTCTCCCCACTGATTTCAATTGTCTCTTTAGTCTGGGAGGTTTAGAGGAGTTGTTGGTTGGTTATGTCCAGGGCTCAGACCCAGGCCTTTCCAACGCTCAAGTCCCTGCCTTTAGTTCTTTCCTGGTCTGCTCTGATTTCCCCTGTGTCTGGCTAATGCTGCTTCTGGGAATCTTGTGAGTCCGTGGCCAGAGAGACTGATGAAGCTGGCTTTTTCCCATCTTCCAAACCCTGGGCTGAGCTAAAGTTGCTCCCTGAGAAAAGGCAAACTTGGAGAGATGCTGAAAGAAATCTCTCTTTGAGAAATGGAAATGAGCCAGTTAAGGGTGGTTTATATAATCTCAAAAGAAACTGTATACCCGCGTGTTCAAGATTCCCCTTTGCCCTGCTCCTTACATCTTACTGCACCTTTTAGATTCTCTTAACAATAGCAGTTTTAACATTGCTTTTAATTAGATGAATTAAAAATGTTCTCTAATGTTATCACCCCCTTCCGCCCCCCTGTCACCTCCAGTTCCCCATTGCTGTGAGGTACTTTAATTTCCATGGTAATGTGACTACAGCCCAGGTTGGCTTTTCACTGGTTGGTCTGGTCAGAGGGACGTTAGGGGCAGTCCCTCCAGGAGTGCTGTGCTTTCCTGGGATTACCTTAAAACAATGAAGTTAGAAGTGCTGCAGGCTCTATGGAGAAAAGTTCATTTCAGCCCCTGCTGTTTCTTGAAAGAATTCTACTTCTACCAAAAATAAGAGGACTCCACCCTCCTCCCCTCTACCACTCCCGAGTTCCCAGACATGTGCTAAGACTCACCCGATTTCCCCGCGTAGCCTTCTCTTCCCCATCTGGAGTTAACCTGCTTCACACACTAGAAGGGACTTGGTTTCTCCCTGGATGATAATGTTCATGATAACACATGGTTTCTTTCCTCTTTCTCCCCAACCCAGAGAGTTTTCAACGTCCTCTACCCCATGCCTGCTGACCAGCGGAGACATGTCAGCATCAACTCTGCCCGTTGGCTGCCGGAGCCGGGGCTTGGCCTTGCCTATGGTACCAACAAAGGAGACCTAGTCATATGCCGACCAGAGTGAGTGGCTCAGGATTGGGGTGGTGGGAAGCGGTGGGGCACATGGGGAGGGTGGGTCATCTAGCCAAGAACTGGAGTGATCAGCATTTCTGGACCTTGGCAGTGAGATGATGTCTTTTAGATGGAAAATGAAACCCTGCTAGAGTCTGCCTTATTCTCCACATTATCCTTAAAGGTTCTCTTTACTCAGGGACTGGGGGCAAGGTTAGCTCTCTGTTCTGGATAGCTTCAAACGGCTGGTCTCATTATTTTATCTTCTTGAAGCTAAAGCAGTATTTTCTTGTTTTCCTCATTGTTCTCTGGTTTCCTAGTGATAGTAAAGTTTCCCTGCAGGCAAAAGCAGAGCTATCAAGGATTTTTTTAAAACCCTTTTTTAAAAATTCAACAGGTGGTCTTAGGTTTGTGTAAATGCCAGAGACATTAACTTAAATAAAATTGGAAGGAAAGTATTGTTAAAACCCTAATTTGTCAAGCTACTGATCTCTGGCAGCCTGGCTCTGTCTGTGTCCTGCCTGTTTTCCTTTCTACTTGAGGCTCTTGCTCATCCTAGTGAGGGCAGAATAAAAAAATCAGAGTTTCAAATCAAAACGATTATTATCTGGTCCTGAAGTGAATGGTAGGAAGGATTTAAAGTCCTGATGATACCCCTTCCCCTTCCTCTGGCTTTTTGGAGGCTAGAAGTCTCTCCAGGCACCTGTTTACTCAAGACCTGGTAGCCAGCCAGGTTTGTCATCAATTTCAAGAGCCAGCCAGGTAGGGAGCGTGGTGCTCTCTGCTTCAGTGCAGATCAGGCTGATTGCTGCGTAGGACACCGCAGGACTCCCGCTGACTAAATGCCACTTCTGCCCCCAGGCCATCCTGAAGCTTTTACTGACTGTGCTGTAGCTCACAGAGCTGTGTGACTGGTCTTGGGGGTGTGGGGGGTCTGGCTATTGGGAGTCTCCATGACATCTTTACATGGGAAACGTAAGTGTCTTTCCTAAAATGTGTGTTTGGATTCCAGGTAAGTAATTAGCTATTGAGCCCTTGACAGCTATGTTGGACAGTGGCCCAGGAGAAAGAAGACCTGGTTCTAAAGACAGCTTTCATTCCATCTTTAATTTTGGGGGCACCATTCAAAGAGATACAGCTGTCTCTACCTGACCTCGGCAGCCTGCTCTTGAGCTGGGAGATTGCAGTGTTGAGAGCTGCCTTCACTCTTACTTGAGCCTTTTCAGAACACCGTCTGCTTCCTTCCCAACTATGCCACCTTTAGCCCAGGTGCTGGGTCTTTCTGTTCTGCCTTTCCCCCTAGCGCACCCATATTCAGAGGACTCTAATAGGCATCTCTCCCCAAACTGACAGAAATCTGGATCATTGTTTTACTCTTGCCAATGCTGTCATTACAAGCCATGATGTTCTTCAGCAGTGTTGCTTTGTTTATGGCTACAACCAGTAATCTTTGTCCAAACCAAACTCACAGCCCCTCCCTTACAAAAGAGATCTGCTCTTATAGAGGCAGACTCTCTAAATGTAGATTGTCTTGGTCACATAGCAAACCCCAACCTACATAATTGATGTGACTCACCGACACCTCAGCCAAACCTAAAGCTGGCTTTGGCCTCCATTTTCTCTTCTCTCCCCGTATGTCATCTTCAGCATCACAGAGCCTTAGCAGGCTGGAGCCATCTTGGGCTGGTTGGGGTTTCTTCCCTCCAGGAACTGGAGCCTCTCCCGTGACTAAGCTGGCACTAGCTATGACACCTCAAACAGACTATGTTGAACAGAAAAAGAACTAGTAAAACCTGTCTTTGTTGGTGTTGCTGTTGCTCCTGAGATCTTGGTTCAGGTTAGCAAGTGCCCCAAATCTTAGACCCAGAGCTTTATAAACTCACTGTCAATTGAGTCAGTTCTGACTCATAGCGACTCAATATTGGGTTTTTGAGACTGTGAATCTTATAGGAGCAACCTCATCTTTTTCCTGGGAAGAGACTGCTGGATTTGAACTGCCAGCCTTTTGGCTATAGATGTCATGTAAATTAAGATAGACTTTGACTTTGTCCCAAGTTGCTCAAAGTTTCCCCAGTTTTCATTTTCGTATCTCTACAGTGTCTTGCCGCAGGTTGGGAAGACTGTGAATGGTGTGCAGGTAAGGAAGTTCAGACTCACTCAGTGACAGAACTGGGCATCCTAACTCTGAGGCCAGGGCTCTCACCTGTTGTTGTTGGCTGCTGTTAGGTGCCACCAAGTTGGTTCTGACTCATGGCGACCTTACGCATAACAGAACGACGTACTCTCTGTTCCCGTGCCACCCTCCCAATTGCTATGTTTGATCCTGTTGTTGCTGCCACTGTGCCAATCCATCGCATTTGAGGGTCTTCCTCTTTTTCACTGATCCACCACTTGACCAAGCATGATGTCCTTCACCAGGGACTCGTCCTTCCTGACATGTTCAAAGTAGGAAAGATGAAGTCTCACCATCATTGCTGTGAAGAAGCAGTCTGGCTTACTCCTCCCAAAACAGATGTGACATATAGTCAGTAACCTTCACCAACACTACAGTTCATACTTCATTCATCCATTGTCCATGCTTCTGCGTGCATATGAGACAATTGAAAATACCATAGCTTGGGCCAGGCACACCGTTGTCCTTAAGGTGACATTTTTGTTTTTTTAGCATTTTAAACAGGTTTGTTTGCAGCAGATTCGCATAATGCAGTAAGTTATTTTATTTCTTGACTGGAGCGTGGTCTCCATATGGTAAGCTCTGAACTGCAAACCACATGGTCCGCAGTTCAAGTTCGCCAGCCATTCCACAGGAGGAAGATGAGACTTTCTGCTCCACAAAGTCTTAAATGCTTCAGAAACCTTATACAGGGTCACTATGAGGCAGAACAGACTCTGTGGCACTTAAGAACCACGAAACTTCCATGAGTGTTGATTGTAGACCCAAGCAAAATGAAATCTTCGACAGCTTCAGTAGTTTTTTGGTTTATCATGATGTTATTTCTTGGTCCATTCGTGAGGATTTTCATTTTCTTTACACTGAGGTGTGATCCTACTGAAAACTGTAGTCTTAACTGTAGTCAGTTCTTAATCCTTTTTGGATAAAAAAAAAAAATCCCTTTAAAATTCTGATGAAAGCAAGTGACTCACTGCAGAGAAAAATAGACCTGACTGACGTTGGGTAGACAAAGCACCACAGTATAGAACCCTTGATCTAGACCAGGTTTCAACATGTAACCGGGTCAGGTGACAGATGCAGTGGAAAGTGAGAGTGGATCAGTGAGAACATGACCATCTTTTAAACAGTGCTCAGACGTAACTGGGGAACAAATAGGGATGCAGGAGCTCAGGACTGTTGTCTCTTTAGTAGGCAGCTGCCTATCCCCATGTGACGCAGCTCCCTGGCACACCCTTTCCCAAGGGCACAGGATGCAGCCAGCCAGCTGGGCCAAGATTGCAGCCCTCCCTCTAAAGCAGGTGGTTGTCTGCCTTTGTCCCAGGCACAAGCGACTGCACCTCATTTTGTGCTCCATCCTGCTCTTGATTTCTCTTCCCTTGTCTCCATCTCAGTTCTCTCTCCAAGCACAAAGACAGAAGAAAGAACAGGCCTCTTAGGACAAATACGCATCTCTTGTGCTACTAATACCCCTCTCTCCCCCACAGTATGCCACCACCTTACCAGTACAAAAAAAGCTTAACAAGACACTCCCTCTGTCCCAGGGAAGAAGGTCTTAGGCTAGCTGAAAAGATCACAAGGGGCCCTTCAGCCCCATTGTATTCAGTGCTGCTACAGTGGCCGTCAGCCCAGTCACCCCACTCTGCCTCCAAGTGAGGCTTAGCTCTCCCCACCCGCCATTCCTCACAAACTGCTGCTGTGCCTCTGGCTGACCGCCAGCCCAGCCAACACCCCCACTGATAACCATATTGGGTATAAAATACCAGATTGGTGTGAGGGGGTGCTCGCTCACTTCCGGCTTTCGAGATCGGCCCTACAATGACAGGGGCGGAGGGTGATGGAATTGAGAGACTCTTATCAGAAGAGAAGTAGGCTGGGACTATGGGCCATCTGGCCTTTTGGCCAAGTGTGCGACTCCAGACAAGGCCCCAGCTCTATCCTTAAGGAGGGAGCTAGCACAGCTATCACTGTAAACAGTCATTATAATCAAACCTCATTGACCAAGGAGGGTATAGGCACACCTCTGAATCCACAGGGGAGCCAAAATTGCCACAGAGGCGACCTCTTTCAGGCTAACCCACAAGTGCCAGGTGCCAGCTCTTTTTCACATCTGCAGAGACAGTGGAGGTAAATGCCAGTCTCTTTGGAAACAGTCCCTCTTTCTAAGGAGACAACCTTGTTGGTCCAAGCCTCTGCAACCATGTAACTGAAAGATGAAAGAAGAATGTTCTTACAAGAAACTGGGTAGTTCTGGTCCAGACGCTCTGTGGTGAGAGCGTGTGACCACCAAGGAAGCCAGGACGGTCCAAGCAGTGAGGAAATCAGTGAGCCAGGCCCAGAAGCACAGTTAACAGATGGCTGCTGCGGGAAGCCGTTTGAAATTTCAACCCTGATTGGCCTTCCCCTTCTTCCTCCTCTCTCTGTATGTTTGCCTAGCTTCCAGGAGGAACCCTGACCAAACAGTGACTCATTCATTCTAAGATTCAAGAAGGAAGGAGATAGCTAGGGTCATTGTTTAGCTCATAGACAGAAACCTAAGTATTAAAGACTGAGTTTCAGTAGCCAGAGCAGACTCCTTGGTTCAGTACCTGGAATGTAAACCAAACCCCTGAGCTTGCAATAGTCAAGCTATTCTGATAACAGAAAGTAGAATATATTAGGGCTTAGAATTAGGCCTGTTTGGGGGGAGCAGGAAGGATGAGCGTGATGGGGGAGAGTGGAGCAGTATGCCCGATACAGTAACCAGAACCCCCATTCTGCTTGGCAGGTGGCCTCTTCAGTAAGTGTCTTTACTGAAGTAGCTAGGCATGCAGCTCAGATGGACAGTGTTTGAGGGACCGTATGGCCACAAGCAGTACATTGACATTCCCAGGACAGACACTGGGCCTTCTGGTGACATCTTATCTGACACTAGAAGGAAGGTTCCTGATCATGTGTGGTTTAGTGAAGGTTCGCGGTCTTAAGCCAGCCCCAGGTAGTAAGAATTTCAGAGATGGGATCTGCCGCCTGTCAATAAATCTCGTAAATCAGAGACTCCCTAGTGATGGACTTCACATAGTACCCAACACAGCCAGATTGCTTGCTAAAAATTACAATAATGACTTTGTGTTTGGATGCATCTGCCATTGGAGGCCAGTTGACTTCTGGCCATTTGCCTCTTGCCTGACTAAAGATCTGTCACCTCAGCTTCCACAGGGTTTTGAAAGAGGAAGGAGCTATACCACCTTTTACAGGGGTGGCCCAAACTGATCGTAACCAATCCATAGCCCGGCCACCCTCCAAAGGGCACTGAGTACAGAGTGAAGGGAAGGGCCCTTTGGTTTGGCATGGCTCTGTCCTCTCAACGAAACTTAGTTTTCCCTCACTGATGCCTGTGACCCAGAATCTTAGTGACCCTGTGAAGACTGACTTGGGCTTAGTTATAGGGTCCCTGGGTGATGCAAGTGTTAAGAACTTGACTATTAGCCCAAAGGTGGGTGGTTCGAACCCATCGAGAAGTGCCTTAGATGACAGGCCTGGTGATGTACTTCTGAAAGTCACAGGCTTGAAAACCCTGTGGACCAGTTCTGCTTCACACACGGGCCGTCATAAGTCAGAATTGACTGGTGACAGCGAACGACCACGTAACAGATCCCCCTCTGACACAAAGCCCTCCTCATCCAATCCCTGTCAGGTGTCTGACCTGTGTAATCCTCAGGGCTTGGAAGAAAGTGTCTCACAGTTCCCCCCAAACTCCTCTTCCCTGCTGTCTTTGTTCTCTAGTGCTGCTATAACAGAAATCTCACAAGTGGGCGGTTGTAACAAACACATTTATTTCCTCACAGTTTAGGAGACTGGAAATGGCCTTTAGGGTGTGAGCTCTAGGGGACGGCTTCCTCTCTGGCTCTGGAGGAAAGTCCTGGTCTCTTCAGAGCTTCAGCTCCTCGGCGGTCTTCTCATGACTTGTTACGTCATGCCCCAGCTCTGCTTCCTAAAATGGAGCTCTAACTACCTGTGGCCTAAAGTGAAGACTTTCAGCACCTACTTAGGGGCAGAGGCACCGGTTAAGCCACACAATCCACTGACTTTCACTTTCTTTTTTTTTGGTCCCCTATTGAAGTGTGCGCTCTGTTGTTACGGGAAGTGACCTGGGCCTCTGGGATGAAATCTTGGCAGTGCTCTTCAAGCACATACCCTGCCCAGGAGAGCTAAGCAGGGGGCTCAGCGATGCCTCCCCCCAGCACTTCCCCTGCCACGGGGACTGGTGCTCAGTAATGCCTCTTTCAGGAGGAAATGGGTAACAGGGCAGCCGAATGGTCTGGGACCCACCACCATCAGCCAGGCTTGCTGCCTGCAGTGGCAGACCAGCTTGGAAAGATAGGAGGACACCTCTTCCCTCTGGCAGCAGCTGTGCCAGCGTGAGATGGGAAGGTGCTCCTTGTGAGCCCATCGCAGCAAGAGAAAGAAGTGCCCAGGAAACTTGGCAGCCCAGAGACCTGGGTAGATGGCAACTTCTCTCTGCAGCCACTTGACAGTGTTCGCTTAAGAAAGGCGTGAGCACTCATGGCAGCATCTGGGATTCTAGGAGCACTTTGTCAGCCTACCCTGGCCAAGGGGGAGCTGGGTTCTGAAAACAAGAGGGTCCTTCTGGCTCATTGTGGGCTTTCTTCCAACCTAGACAAACGTGAGCTCCAGGCAAAAGAAAACTGGAAGGGTGCCCTGATTCTCCTTCCTCCTGACCCGGTGGCAGCAGGGAATCCCCGTAGCAAGGGCCACTGAAGTGCCCCCTCTAGGCACAGCTACCCATGTCACTTGTCTCTCCAATGGGCCTTTCTCCCATGGTCTTCGTTTCTTTCTCTTCATCTGGAGAACACACAGAAATCACTGCCTGAATCCGGTGTTGGTATTTCTTAGCCATCGCTTACCCCAGAGGGAATGGGTTAGGCTTGTCTGAGGGAAGAAGAGGCTATAACCACAGGCACTAGGACCATGAACGATTTGTTGAGCTGCTCCACACTCAGCACCCTCTTGAAGGAGTGAGTGTCTCTGGTCCTGCCCCAGCCCCAGCCCCAGCCCCAGGAGAGAGAGAGAGAGAGAATCGCTGCTAAGCCACAGCCCCCCTCCCCAAGCCCAGAAACTCTGTGGCACCCTTGTGGTTCCCTCTCTGATTCCATCTTTGCTTCTCCACTCTTCCCAAACACTTTCTAGAGCCTTAAACACTGGGATTGAGTACTACTGGGACCAGCTGAGTGAGTCTGTCTTCACTATCCACTCCAACAGCCGGAGCAGCGAGCGGCCTGGGTAAGCTGAAGCAATGTTCTCCTTAGCCATAGCAGCTCCCCTTGGACCTGCTTCAGATTCTGAGCTCTGGCCTCCAATTTCATTTGAGAAAAGGGTTTCACAGACAAGAAAGAGAACAAAAACTATTGCTCTCAAGAGTCTTGCTTCAGAATAAACTGGGAAGCCCTCAGCCTTCTGCCCTCCTCGCCATGGTATCGGTGTACAGTTGTGGGGAGAGAGAGAGAGGACAGGGCCTTGGAGAAAGATGCTGCCCTGGGAAGTCTGCTCTTTGGCCTATCTGAGAGAGCTCAAGGGGACTTAGAGGAATCTGACACCAATCCTCTTAGTATTTAACTCACTAATGAAGGTGGGAACATTTGGAGAGGGGAATGCTGAGTAGATGATAAACCCAGTCAGTCACCACATCCTGTAAGAGTTGAGGGCCATACTGGAGGTATTGTCTCCAGAAACAGCTAGAAATATGCATGTCTGGTAACCATATTATAGGCCCTGGGCTCCCTCTTCTGCCAGCTCCAATTATTCCAAGGGTCAGTGACTAGAAACTAGTCTTTAGGCTTGGGTTTGGGATTGGGCTGTAAGTGTAAGACAGTTTTGGTGTCCTACCTGCAAGGGTCTTTAAGAAGCCATGGTTGGAGGATCCCAGGATAACACTATAAAAATCCCAGGTCTTTTTTTTATTTTTTTCAATGCAGAAATCTCAGACCATGTAGAAATATCTAAGAATGTCAACTGAAATTTTATCAGCACATAGTTAGAAAGAGTATAAAGCTAACAAAAGAAACTAGACTGTCCTCCACTGCTTACCCTGTTTCCCATGGATCTCAGCTGGGGGCTTCCTGAATCTAGAGAATAACCATCTTCACTTTCCTAAAAGACCCATATTGGGTTCAGATTGGATGGTCTGTGGTCTCCTACTTCATCCCAGGTTTGAGACATGGTGGGCCAGCAGAGCACTATAAGGAACACCGGCCCCACCCTGCCTGACTTCAGTTTGCCTCTCTCCCTAGAACCAGCAGAGCCACATGGAGGACAGACAGAGACATGGGTTTGATGAATGCCATTGGGCTGCAGCCCCGGAACCCCACCACCTCAGTGACATCTCAGGGCACCCAGACTCTGGCCCTTCAGTTGCAGAATGCCGAGACACAGACCGAGAGGGAGGTACAGGACCTAGGGGCGGCAGCCTCAGGTCCGGGTGAAGGTAGGACCATTCAGTGCTGGGGGTGGGGTAGGGCAGAGGGGCTGGAAGCATCATCACCCCTCCTGGTAGAGGCTCCTGGTCCCTCAGCATGGACAGGTAGTGCTGAGAGTGCCACTTCTTGCCTGGGTGAATCCCCTCACATGTCTGGACAGTGCCCACACGGTGCATCAAGAGCCTCCTCAAGCAGAGTGTCCTTTCCCTGAGCTGCTACTCCATTTCCAGGGGCAGCTTTGCTCAGTTCCCACCAAGTGCCCTGACCTCCCTCTCCCCCCACACTGGATAGGCCTGCAGGAGAGGCCCTTCCAAAGACCAACATCCCTGCTCGGAGCATGGGGTGAGCTGGTACAGCAGATTAAGGACTGGAACTCCTGGCTCATGCCACCTTGGCTGCAACCTGGCAGACCAGTTTCTCAAGTGTGGCTCAGCCAGCCTCGGCTGCTTCTGTGCTGGCCTCACACCTCTAAGAGGCAATTAGCGCACCCCAGGAGTAGAGCTGGGGTCCCTTTGGAGTCTGGCAGCAGCTGTGCTATGTAGGCTGTTCTCACTCAGACCTTCTCCTCAGCCCCCAGGCCCCTTGCTGGGCCCAACACCAAGCCAGACCCACATTGTCTGGGTCTGTGTTGAGCCATTCAAAGGGAACTGGGGAGGAGAGACCGTGGAATCAATCTGGCAAAGATCAACAGATGTGCCGGTGTCACCCCAGGAATGACTGACTGTGTGGCAGCCTCCCTAGGGGACCAGCCCTCTCACTGTTTAGTCTTGGTCCCAGCCCACTTCCTCCATTTGAGGCCCATGGCTCTTTGTGGACTCAGCAGCTGACCATGCTCGGTGGGATGGCCTGTTGCAACCCTGAGACTCAGTGCTGAGAGGAGTGGAGAGCTGTGTCTGCCATCCCCAGACCTACTTCTGCAGGTTCCCATGGACTCCAGGCAGCTCACAGAAGCCATCACAGGATCTTTATCCTCCCCCTCCCAGGAGGGCAGCCTTGATGAGCTGTCCCCCGATAACTCGGGGCGAGTAGGCGGGGGGGGGGGGGGGGGGGGTGTTTGGGGAGGTGATTTCCTAGCCATGTACCCGTTAAGTAGCTCTCAGACTAGGGTGGGCGACAGGCTCAGGAGCAGACAGAAAGTCTTCTGAGCATACTAGAGTCGGGGCCTCTGAGGAGCCTTCTGGGGAGGAGACCCCTGCACTGCATCTTATGGGAGGAGTAGGAGTTGGGCAGCATGGTGGGTGGGGTGGGTGGCCTTCCTGACTGAGGGGGCACACGTGCAAGGGCACCAAGCTCGCACACCCTCACTGCTTAGAGGACTGCTGGCAGGTATATGTCCAGGGCATGTATGCACATGGCGAACTAGGCAGGGAGAGCAGTTGACAGGCTCAGCTTGGGAAGTAGCTATAGGTGGCATCCAGGAGGAGCTCGGGACAGGGCCTGCCACCTCCAAGAAGAGAATTCTTGTTTATCTGGATTTTTGTTTTTCATTTCATTGATCTAAGTGACTCTCTCTCTTCTTGTGGAGGGAGTATGTGGAGGGTGGGTAGGAGGGAGAGAGCGCTCCATTTCAAGAAGCAGCGGCTCCGGGAGGTGTGGGGAGTGGTGAGCCCATCCCAAGTCAGCAAGAGGAGAGATGCCCGGCTATGAGTCTTGGCAGGGTCAGGCAGCTCACCGCATCCACCTGGAACCCTGGGGACTTCGCCTAAAGCTCTGGACTCCAGATTTTCTAAGCACCACAGTCCCTTTCAGACAGACAGCCCCGATCCTAGAAAGCAGTGTGCTTGTGTGCTTGGATGTAGGAGAGGTTGCTCGCCTTGTTCTGAGGCGCTCACCCACTGACTGACAAACCCCTCTGCTCAAGTTCCCCACCCAGTAGACAGCACTGCTGCTGTGCACACCACCTGCTCCCTTCCAGCCTGGCCTCACAGCCTCATCTTGGCAAAATGCAGCCAGGTTGGCACGAACATGGGCAAGAAACACCTGGGCAGAGAGGTTAACCCTTCTTCCAGTCTTAGCTGGAAGGTGGTTCCCACCTGTGTATACATTCACACACGGGCCCCAATTTTTCCATTTCCTGATAGCACTGAGGGGTCCCCAGAATGCTTCTCATTTTCTTGTTCTATAAAAATTCAGTTAAAATGGCGCTCTTCTTTCAAGACTTGTAGGAAGGGGTCCTCCATGAGAGAACTTGCATCTATCTGTCCAGCTTTCCTTAGTGGAAATGTTTGACCCTTTCCAAATCATGCCTTGGACCCAGAAGCAGGCTTCCCTCCAACTGCTGGCCAAGAGGGGGTGCTCAGACAGTGTAGAGAGCACACCCTGGGCTTTCCTCACTGCCCTCAGCTCTCTGTATGGTGGCTCTTGACTCATCTTTCTCAGTGGATGCAGGGACTGTGTGTGTTCACTGTTTGCTCCCAGCTTGGGCACCGTTCCTGCCTGGTGTACAGTAGACACCCAGGACATGTGTAGATGGAATGGATTGAGCTGATGCAAGGCCTGGACCCTGAGCCTCGGCCCTGCCTATGGCACTGCCTCTGACCACTGGTAAAAGGCCTTCTGTGTTTCCATCTTGTTTGTTGAAGAGAGTAGCTGTGATGTGAAAAGACAGGAACTAAAAGATCACTCTGCCTGCGGCCTGAGGTCAAGAAAGGCTATATGCCACCTCTGACTTGCTGACCCTTGCTTCCCTCTTCTGGACAGTGAAGCCCCACAATTATATCCAGGCACAAGGCATTGTAGGAAGTTGCTGGCCCCACACTGGCCTTTACATCTAGAATGTAGCGTAGATCTTGCCAAGGAAAAGATTGCTTATCAACATCAAATCACTTTACCATTTTTCAAAGAAAAACGCTTTTGCTGCCAGATAGGATACAGTCCCCGCTGCTTCTGGTACTGAGAGCTTGGGTCCCTGGCCATGACTGCTGTTGCCTTCAGGCCCCTATATTTTTTTCCTCTTTAAGAATGTCCCGGCTGATCTCAGTGGTACTTAGCCTTGGATTAGTGTTCCCAGGCGAGAAGCCAGCTCTGGCTGAGAGCACTCTCAGCTGGAGATGTCCACACGGCGCCTGGGGAAGCCATTCATGAGGTGGTTCTGAATCCTTACGTCACTCTTTTGTGAACACTACTTTATGGCAGGTGCTGTAATAGGCGCCTGAATCTAATGGCATTTTAGAGAAAATGATTCTCTTTCTCAAGGAGCAAGTCCAAAAAGGAAGTTGTTGTTAAGTTGCCGAGTTGACTCTGATGACGCATAGCGACTCTGCATAGGGGTGTCCGAGGAGCAGCTGGTGAGCTTGAACTGCCAACTTTGCAGTTCAAATGGTTTTGCAGTCTGGTGCATTAACCCACAGTGCCACACACCAGGACTCCAAAAGGAAATAGACATATAAATGCTTTTCCCCAACAGGGTGGCCGTGGGAGGGGGATGGGGGTGGGGTGGGCAGGCAGCGGTGCCAGGTGACCAAGTTCCAGGTGTATCCATCATACATTCATGTGACAAGTGTAAGCCCATGCGTTAGGCACTGGACCCAGAAGTGAGTAAGACCTAGTCCACCTTCCAGTTCTGAGAGGAGACTACAGCCACCCATGGGGCTGAGTTGGGGGCACCCTGGAGGAGCTGCCACTTTCAGCTGGGGGCTTGTGAGACTTGGTGAGAGATGATGTTTGCTGTAAAGTCAGTAGACTTGAGACATGGGGTGGCAGCAGAGCAGGCGTGTGTGACAGCAGGCTCAGAACAGACACCTGGGATCTGATGGGAAGTTCCTGGGTGCGTGCTAAGTCCAGGCTCTGCACCACGTGGAGAGGGAAGAGGTCAGGAGCAGGCAGACCAGTCAGTAAACAATGGTCCATCATCACAAGAGGTGGTCAAGCTCTGAGCCATTGACGAGTCATAGGAGAGGATGGAGGGCTAGCCCAGGGTCTCAGGGTCCCAAGACAGCTCTGACCTGCCCTCAAGGGGCCACTTGAAAAGAGCTGGTAGCTCTCCCAATGGAGAGGCCAGCCAGCCATAGCTCCAGGGATGGGTGTTGTTCAGAGCAGAGAGTTCTTAGAAAGCATGGGGTGGGGGACAGGGTGGTAGAGTGTGCTGAGCAGTCCCCATGGGCCTTTCCCAGGTCACTCTTTTGGTTGTGCTGGTACCGAGGTGCCCTGGGTGTCCAAAGACCTTTCCCCAGAGAAGGCGGGGAGCTGCAGGATGGAAAGAGCCCATCGGGTTTCCCTGAGCTCTGGAGCTGAGCTGACCAAGGAGGATGTGTACAGGAGCTGTGCAGAGGTCACACAGGGCCTGGGACTGAGGAGAGATGTTTTACCAAGACCCAGAGGAGGGACCACTAGCATGAGGCTGCTGAGCACTGGTGAGGGGGGAGGCCCACTGGGAACTCAGATCCGCTGAGCTGTGAACCTGGCTGGTCTGGAAGTCCAGCTCTAGTGAGGCAGAGAAAAGGGGCAGAGAGGGCGCAAAGACAGCAGTTCCCAAAATGGAAAAAAACTCCTTACCACCCCATTCAGTCAAACCCCAAATCGGCCAGCAAGTGACTAGTTCATTCAGCCCAGCCTTGGCAGCCTCAGTCTGCTTGGTTCCCATCCTCCTGAGCTTGGCACGGCTGTAAGCCTTGGGTTACCCAGAAGTCACCGGTCCTGAGAACACTGTCTGCACCTCACCTCACCTCACCTCCTCCGTCCAGCATTGTGCAGAGCAGCTGACTTCATCCCACTTTACATCAGGAAACTGAGGACATGGCATGTCCGAGGACTTATCTAAGGTAGCATAGCTTGTAAGTGGCAGAACTGAGCTTATCTGCTCTCACAGTGGGGGTGGCCAGCCCTCCCTGGCCTCTTCTCTGAGCAGGTAGGTTGCAGCCTCAGGCCTGGGCTGGGCAGTTAGCTCTCCAAAGAAAGAGGAGGGTGGTATTGGGCATGTAGTCCTAGGAGAACAGTGTGTGAGAATCACTTGTGAGACTTAGAGGGGGGAAGAGAGACGACACAGAAATCCTTCTAGGGAACAGAGTGAAAACCCAGGCATCCTCATGGGCTTTTAGGGGGTTATATCAGTATGGCACTGTAAGGTAATCACTGGATAGCCAACCACAGGTGGACAGTTCAAACCCACCAGCCATTCTCAGAAAACCCTTATACGGTGTTGCTATGAATCGGAAGCGACTTGACAACACTTAACAACACAACACTAATCAGACAAGTAGCACTGAGAAGAAGAAATGAAGTAGGACAGACATTTGTGTTTGGGCTAGCAGCACCCTGCAGAGTGGTCACCTTGAGTCTACTGCCCAGGCCACAGCTCATTCCCAGTCTCTCCTGCTTTCTTCCTTCCAGGGGAGGGCTCAGAGTACGGTGCCGGTGGGGAAGACGCCCTCAGCAGGATCCAGAGGCTGATGGCGGAGGGGGGCATGACTGCTGTGGTGCAGCGGGAGCAGAGCACCACCATGGCCTCCATGGGCGGCTTCGGCAACAACATCATCGTCAGCCACCGTATCCACCGCAGTTCTCAGACGGGGGCTGAACCCGCTGCCACCCGCGCCACCTCGCCCCAGCCTTCCACCTCCAGGGGACTGCTTCCTGAGCCTGGGCAACTAACGGAACGAGGCTTGAGCCCCCGGACAGCTTCCTGGGACCAGCCTGGGACCCCTGGCCAGGAGCCACCCTCACCCACTCTGCCCCCTTCCTCCCCAGTCCCTATCCCTGTCCCCCTTCCCAGCACTGAGGGACCAACCCTGCACTGCAACCTGACCAATCACAGCCACCTTCCAGATGGAGATGGCAGCAGCAGGGCGGATGCTGCTGGCCCCAGCGGGGAGCCTCGGAACAGGTAGAGACAAAAGCACGCGCACTGGTGCCTCCCCTGAACCACTGAGCAGAGACCGGACCTCACAGCTGACTGGGAACTGTCCACGAGGAAGAGCTGCTGGCTGCATCAGGGAACAGAGGTGTGAGGGTGGGGGGATCGAAAGGGGCCAGACAGTGGACAGGAGGCCTGCCTTGGGGGACTGGAGCCTGCCAGAACCGGAGCCCTGGAGGGCAACAGTGCTGGGCTCAGTGTGAACAAAGAAGTAAGCAGGTGTCAGCCATGAGCTTCCCTATCTCCTCGGAACGTGAGCTCTGGGCACGCAGCCCTGTGTAGAGTGCCCCAGAGGGTGAGCAGTCTTCCAGAGCTGGGCCAAGCATCCTGCACAGACGCCAATGGGCAGGGCCACCAGGAGCCCAAGGACAGGAAGAATGGCTGCCCTGGAAACCCCCTGTATCTATGAGCCTCCACAATTCCAGCCTCTCTGCTTCACCTCACCCCATAGAAACAGTCGGGCTGGGCCGGGCGCCCAGGTTCCCGAGGATAGGGACTTCCTGCACTTACTACTGGGGACAAACCCACCAGCTTGCCTGATGGGTAAAGGGGCAGTGGGCAGGCCCTCACTCAGCAGTGTGTGCGGGGGGGGTGTCGGATGGCCCACTCCCAGACTTGTCTCCCCCAGCTCCTCCCTCCCTGCAAGGGCCTCAGAGTACCTGTGGGTGTCAGTATTACTTGAGCCTAGGCCAAAGCCAGCTCGGGCCTGGGGGAGGGGATGAGACTCCAGGTCAGAATGTGAGGTCTTGGTGTGTGATTTAAGGTGTTGCATGTGGAATCTTGAACTGTATATGTAGTTTCTAGTGGAGAAAATCAAGGCTCTGATGATTTTGTTTTTAGTATGAAAATGTGATTTCCTTTCTGTTTGTAACTCATAGAAACATTGTGGTGGGAGGAGAGGGGATAGTCTGACTGCTAATGAGGGAAACACCAAAGATCTACATCATTAAAATGATGACATGCCCCTCGCCCGGCTCCTTTCCTTTCTTTTATTTATTTATTTATTTTATTTCCACAGAGGATGACGGAGAGGGTGGCGATGGGGTGATGGGCATTGAACTGAGTCAGATGTGTGGTGCTGTTGTCCTAGGTGGGGAGGAATCCTGTCTGACTCTTGCCTGCCAGAGCCAATCAGCACTCTGGTGATACCACCACTTCCAACTTCCCAGGGGCCTGTTAAGTATTGGGGCAACCTTTCAATGGCAGGTGGAATGTCACATCTGATGGCTTCCTATCCAGGATCCAGGAGTAATGCCTGAAGGAAAGACAGAAATCTCGAACTACCCGTGTCAAGGCTGGCCCGGCAGACAGCACATCCTGTCTGCAGTCATCTCCCAAAACACCATTTACTGGCTGTTTGGGTTTCCCTTTATGTCCCTCCATGTGGTGGCTGTCTCCATGGATCTTGACCACTTCAAGTTTCAAGCCAATAAGGATGTGGGAGAGGGTATCTGCCTCAACTCTTAGACTTATAAAGGAAAATCAGAGCCATCCTCAAAAGTTTTTTTGCCTGCAACAAGTAGTTGAGTATCTTGTGTGCCCAAATTCATACCAGATGCAGAACTGTAAGTTTTGCTTCAGGAGAGATAAAACCAAAACACAAAACAGGCAAGGAAGTAATAGAAAACAGCGAGAGAAGAGTTACATAGATTGGAATATGAGGATTTTCTGTGACAGTGAACTCTGAACTAAAAGACACATCGACTAGTGTAAACCATGTGCCCGGACTTTCAACTACCTCCTCACCAGCATCACAAGAACCCTCTGGTTTAAGTATAGTTGCTACCTCCAGATCACACAGCTAAAATGGTGGAGCTAGGGTTTGAACTCATGTAGTATGCATGATTTGTGCCTGCCAGCCTTGTCTCTGGGGAAAGATGAGGCGTTCTATTGCCACAAAGATTTAAAGCCTCAGAACCCTAGACTGGGTCACTCTGATTTGGAATGGACTCGATAGCACTTAACGACAGTGTGATTCCAGAGTGTTCACCAGTACTCTTGAGTACTTACAAGAGTCTAAATGTGTCCGAAAGGATAGGACTCTGGCTCTGTTGCTTTGGGGAAAGGGGTATGATGTGGCCCTGTGGCCTATTTGAAGAGTACTTCCTGGCCTCATAAACACACTTCCACTCTCCCAAAAGGCCCACCCATTCTCTCTTGGGTCTTAGGAGGGATGTGCAAAGTAGTACAAACACAGGACTGATAAATATTTGACACATGAACCAAATGAAACCGTTTCCTCCTCTTAGAAACTAGAGCAAGTACATAGCGCTACTTTCCTCAGTAATGAGGTTCACGGGAGACCATGTAAGGGATGTAGCTTCTTTCCTGAGCAGCACACCCCTTGCCCCAGGCATACTGGGAGCCCGACTTGCGTTTTCAGCCTGAACCATGGCCTGAACCTTGAGGTGCCGCTCTTAATTCTCGTTTCTGCCCTTCCTCTGGCAGCCCTAGACGCCTCTCCACTGCTGTCCCCGCTTCCACCTTCTCACCCCCCTTTAAACCCCATCCAGACCATGGGGGGAGGGTAGAGGAGAAGCGGGACCTGAGTAGTTTTTCTAAGAGTTGAAAGTATGCACTTTGAGAGTTTGGAGCTGACAGGCCTAGGAGTCCGGGATCAGAGGGCAAGTCCGATTGGTGGCTTAGCCGACAGAGCTCTCCGTGGTGCTGAAGCCACCCCGCGCTCTGATTCGCGGGGGAAGCCCCAAGTCCTGAGGCTCCCATCGATCGGTGAGGCTCCTGGAACTCTCCGAAACCCGCAGCTCGCCCTCGGGGTTACTACCAGGCTCCGCCCCAGATGACCTTGGGCACCGGATTTGCCCTCGAAGACCACCGTGAACCAGTCCTCCAGGCTCATCTATCCTGGTGCTGAGAGCTGGTGCGCGCCCCTTCCCCGACATCGGGGGCTAGAGACGTCGGTAACGTGCTGACTCGTCGGTGGGCTTCTTCCTGCCCCTTCCCAGGGGCCCGCGAGGCCTCCATCGGACCCCTTCCCCCCGAGCCAGCCGGCAGCTAACACGGAGCCCCGAGTCTGGAAACTGAGGGCCTCTGCCTCGACGGAACCAAACCCACTCATCATCGTTGGGGTCAGGGTGAGCGGTGCCAAGTAGACGAGGTCGCGACCCCTAGGGATCTCCGACGCGCGGACAACGCCAAGGCGGAGAGCGCAGCCAGACGGGGCAGCCAGCTCTATCCCCTGTCCACGAGGGGGCGCCACGTCCCCACGACAATGCGATGCCCCCTCCCCTCCCGGAGGGCTGTTTGCGCTGCCTAGCCGCCGCGCGGCCGTAGGCGGTGGCCCCACAGTGCCCGGGCTGAGAGCTGCGGGCCGGCTTCGGGGAGGGGCGCGAGAGTTGAGGGTCCCTGACGCTCCGGGTGGTGCCCCCAGCGCGTCGCCGCTGGGTGGCCGACCCGGGGCGGGCGTCGCGGCCCCACCACGATTGGCTGCTTCCCGTGACATCACGCGGCTACTAAGTGCGAGCGTGAGCGCGAGTCGGAGCCACAGCGCCGGGAGCTGCGGGCGGAGCAGGGGCCGCCCCTCCGCACCCCGTCCCCGCCCCCGGCCTGGCAGCCCGCTCCGCCCGCCGGCCCGCAGGGCCGCCCGTCTGTCCCACCGTCTGTCCGGTGAGAGGGGAGCGGGCCGGCGGCGGAGGGTAAGTGACTCCGCAGCCGCGCGGGGGCGGGAGGCTCAGTTGGGGGAGAAGGATGCCGGGCTTCGGGACCCCCCTGAGGCTCCCGGAAGGTGGGTCCGACCCGTCAGGGCCCAGGGCCTCGGGGACGAGCGCAGAACTGGGCACCGCTAAGAGTCCGGGGCTGGGAACCCCGGGGAGAGAAAGGCCCGGCGACTCTCAGAGGCTTCCCCAGTTGCGCCTCGGGGCAGGGTTGGGTGCTCGGGAGGTGGGAGGGTGTCCCCACGCAGCCCCCTGGAGCCAGGGCTGCCGTCGGGGCGGGCCCCGCGCTCCAACCTCCCACTGGCGACTCTGTAAAGCGCCGGGCACTGGAGCCTACGGGGGCCTTTTTCCCGCCTGCCTCCCCGCCCTCCAGCGCCGCCAGTCCACTCGGACTCTTGGGGTCTCTAGGAGCGACCTTGAGACCCGACGGAAAACACCCTGCCGTTCTCAGGCAACCTTTCCCCGCTTTGAGGCGACCCCCTAGGTTACCCAAACACCGAGCCGAGCCGAGCCGAGCCGTGGAGGTCCAGCGGGAAACCCCAGGCAGGAGCCAACGTGTCGGGAGCAATGTCGTTGCCAAATTGCCTGCGCCCCCTCTCCCTCTCTTGAACTCCTGAGTCCTCTCCCGCCACAGGCACAAATCCAAGAGCCACTGCCTTCCTGGGGCCCTGGAGTGAGCGCCTACGAACCGAGGAAGGACCCATGCCCTAAACCACCCCATGGCATCCTGAATCCCGGCTCCTCGGGTTCCTGTCTGGTCCAAGAGAGGGGCTGCCAGGATCTGGGAAGACAGTGCCTATGCCCAGAGGCTGCGGGAACTGCGTACTAGGAGAGTTGTGGGGGGGGCAGGGCATCGAGAGCCCCCTCTATCATGACAGAGATGTAGCGGGACCTCCCGCTGGACCTAAGTGTCCTGCCCAACTCTACCCTCGAGGTTCATGGCGCCAAGGGCTTGAGAAGCCCGGTGCTCACTTTGTGGCTCGGGCCAGGCGGTGCCTTCCCAGTGGGGAACATGAAGGAGAAATAGCTCCTTGTTACGGTATACTGCCTGCGCCCTCCCGCCTGAGGCTGACCACCTTTTGGCAATATTGTGCCAACGGGCAAGGGCATGCTAAGCAGAGCTGGGTGTCCCCGAATGGCCAGGTTGGGGGACTCTCGGAGAAGCCCCCCACAGAAGTCAGTCCGAGGCGGGAACGCGAACGCCTTTGGGTACCCAGCAAAAATGGTGTCCCAAGGTCATGAAGGACCCATCGAAGTCCGAAGGGTAAACTGGCTTGGGCGGCCTGCAACACTATCCTGCCCCACCCACAAGCAAGACCCGCGTTCTCTGTTCTCCCACAGGCATTAAGGCCTGTTTGCCTGAGTCTCCCGGTAGGGGCGTTTCTAATGTGGCTGGTCACTCACTGCCGTCCTAGCATTTGTTCGTGTGCCCAAGTCTACAGATACAGAGACACCCGAACCAGGTGCATCCCTCAGGCCACAGCACCCCCGGCACGCACACCCATGCACATGCACGTGTCCATCTGGCTTAGGCATGCTCACAAACACACGGGCGCAATGGTACCCAGGCGTGGCCATGCACACACACACACATGGAGGCAGCTACTAGCGTCTACTCGCTCCCCAGTAATCACACACAAACAGAACCCACACTTGTGTTACCGCCCACACATTTCTTGCCGGGTGCTCTGTAGAATCTACGCGTCTTTAACTTTCCCACCATGGAGCTGAGCGGAAAGCCGAGGGCAGCTCCAGGATGGCAATGGGCGGGGCCTGGCGAGGGTCTCCACATCCTTCGAATAAGAGGCTCTGCCTGGAGGCTCCTCTGCGCGCGAGCTTGGTGGGGACCGTGGCGAACAACAGCCGCCTGCTCTAGGTCCGGAGCTGGATCCCAGGGACCGATATTGCCACCTAGTGGTGTGCACAGTCGCGACGGCGACTACTTGCCTTCCCAGATCCTAGGTGGGATTGGATCCCGGGGAACGCGCCAGAGGGAGCTGCGGTCAGAATGTCTGCCTGTGACTCCGAGGGTTCCAGAAAGACTGTCAGGGTGGGGCGAGGAGACTCTCAGCCTTGCCATGTCTGGAGCTGGCAACCTCTCCAAAGCAAAACCCAAACCCACAGCAATCGAGTTGATTTCTACTCATAGCAGCCCTATGTATAGTTTCCGAATCCTTACCGGAATAGAAAGCCTCTTCTTTCTCCCGAAGAGCAGCTGATAGGTTTGAACTGACGATCCTGTGGTTAGCAGTCCAATACTTATCCTATGGCCCAAAGTGGGAGTAAACCTCTGGGGACTGGAGGCATCTCTGCATCTGTTTGTCTTACCTTACAATGCAGGGAGACTTCTTGTTGTTAAATGATACTGAGATGGTTCCGACTCACAGGGACCCTGTATAGGGTTTCTAAGGAGCAGCTGATGAGCTTGAACCACCGACCTCATGGTTCAAACCGATTTTTCAGTCCAGTGCATTAGCCCATAGCGCAACACCAGGGAGATTTGGAAGACATAAAAAAAGGTCTCTCCTGGTAAAGCGAAGGGAAAGAATGGCAGAGAATCAAAAGGGATCCACCTGACCAGCCTCCCAGCTGTGTAGTTTTGAGGGGGAGAATAGAGACGATCAACTCTGAGCAGCATCAGCTGGCTCCTGGGTTCTGATCTGCCCCTCATCGCTACTTACAAGCTAGGTGACAATGGGCAATCAAATGCAGCTATAAAATGGCGGAGCCATTCTAGTCTGCAAACATGGGGCTGCATGAGTCTAACTGACAGGATAGCAACTAACAACATTAGTGCCTACCTTTTCAGGCTGTCATTTTATATACCTCCTGGTGTGGCACGTGCGTTAATGCGCCGGACTGCAAAGCCGTTTGAACTGCAAGGTCGGCAGTTCAAGCTCACCAGCTTCTCCTTGGAAACCCTATACAGGGTTGCTATGGATCGGAAATGACTCGGTGGCACTCAACAATAACAATGTTGTTGTTAAAGGAGCTCTGGTAGTGTAGTGGTTACGAGTCGGGCTGCTAACCTCAGGGTCATCACTACCAGCTGTTCGAAACTACCAGCTGTTCTGCAGGCGAAAGATGAGGCTTTCTGCTCCCATAACGATTTCCAGCCTCGGAAACCCTGTACAGGGTCGCCATGAGTCGGAACCGACTCATAAGGTTTCCAAGGAACAACTGGTGAGTTTGAATCCCTGACCTTGTGGTTCAAACCAACCTTGCAGTCCTGCGCTTATCCTACAGTACCACACCAGAAGTCCTACATATCTGTGTTGCTGTTGTTTTGTGCTGTTGAGTCGGTTCTGACTCATAGCAACCCTGTATAGAGTTTCCAAGGGTGAGCTTGAACCACCAACCTTGCAGTTCAAACCAACCTTGAAGTCCAGCACATTAACACACCATGCCATACCAGGACTCCTATAGCGTTGCTGTTGTTGTTGTTATGTGCCGCCGAGTCGGTTCTGACCCATAGCGACCCTGTATAGCTGACCCATAGCAATCCTGTATAGGGCTTCCAAGAAGCAGCTTGTGAGCTTGAACCACCGACCTTGCAATTCAAACCAACTTTGCAGTCCAGTGCATTAACCCACAGTGCCACACCCAGGACTCCCCTTTATCTAGAGATCCAGATAATTGATATAAAAAGTTTAAAGGGATATCTGATTCACGGTTAACAATCAATATGAGCTCTTTTTCCTATTTGGCCCCCTTAGCCCAGTTATTTCTGGCATGTGCCCTTGGCTCTAGCAAACTAAGGGCTCCTTGAGCTGAGTGCTCCGTGTTTACCTTTTGGTGCCAAGAGCAGCCTGGGCATATTGGGGGCTACAGCACTCCCAGTCAGAGGGTGACCCCTTGGACCTGAAAGGTGTCAGAGCTTCAGGGAGACGGTGATGCCTAGTCTTTGTCCTTGACTCACTATGTGACCTTGGGGTGGCATCACCCTCTCTGAGCCTTTCCTATCAAACAAGGGTTTGGAAGAGGAGAGCTAGAAGTACCAGGCCAAGTAGCCCAGTTGGCAGCTGTAGTGGGAGTAGGGTGTTAGGGCAGGGGGATCAGGATCAGAGCTGGGGTGTCACTCTGTCGCTTGGCTCCAACCTCCAGTACATTTTCATGCTGAGATGGAGTTTAGGTGTCCCCGTCGCTGCTCAGGAGGTGGCCCCAGGACCGGACTCTTCACTATTGCAAATGATAAAGGTGAGCAGGCTATCTTCGGGCACCCAGCTAGCTCTGGTGTCCTGGCTGCTGGGCGCCTGCTTCTCTCGCTGGCTGCTCTGCTCTCCTCTCTCTCTCTCTCTCACAGACGCACAGACTTGAGTATCCTACAAGGCGCGGCGGGGCTGGCGTGGCTGTGATGGGTCCGTGTGCGTGTGTAATGATGCGCGTGTTGGCGGGTGTGAAGGAGGCTGGGCTGCGCACTGCCTTGGCTCGGCCTGCTGGGCGTGGGCCTCCTCACGTGTATGGAAGAGGGATCAGAAGGAGGCTGGTGGGCGGGAAGACCGGCTCTGTGGGGGGGCGGCTCCGGAGAGGATGTGTGCTGGTGGGGTAAGGGGTACCACAGACTCCCCCTAAAAGCAGCCCTTCTCTTCCCTATAGGGCACTATTTTAACCCTTTGGGTTCCCAGTCCAGCCATGGTTTGACCCTGGAGGCTGTGTGTGTCCTTCCGCAGCTGATGAACCCCACCTTAGGCTTCTGATTCCTCAGGTTCTCAGCCCCTAGGAGTCAGTCTATGGAGCTAATGGAGTTAAAGCCAGAGACCCCAGTTCTCCCTGAACTATCTCTGCTCCACCCCAGAGCTGGGGAGAGGAGATGCTGCAGCAGTATGGATCTCCACATTGGGACCTCTAGTCCTGGGCTGCTGTAGCGCTATTGATCCTCCTTGCTGCAGTCCTTTGTTATAGAACTGCTCCGCCAGTCCGTCCCCATCCTCCCCTCTGCCAGCAACTTGAGGGCACTGGTGCTGTGGTCAGGTCATTTAACATCTCTTTGCCTGTCCTTCTTGTTTCCTCACCTGTGTGAATAGCAAAAATTAACAGCAGCTCCTTGATAGGCTTGTTGCAAGGATTAAATGAGTTAATAGGAACAAAACACGTGTACAAAGTACCTGGCACGTAAAAATCTGCCGTTGTGTTGCCTAACTCATAATGCCACCATATAGGATAGGGTAGAATGGCCCCCAAATTGTTTCTAAGGCTGTTATCTTTACAGAAGCAGACGGTGGTATCTTTCTCCTACAGCAGCTGGTGGGTTTCAACCGCTGGCTGTGTGTTTAACCTATGCACCAGCAGGGCTCCTGCCTGGAACTGGAGACACAATAGGTGTTAGCCCTTAATTGTATGCACTTGTATTATTGATTTGATCTTCGGTGCCTGGGGTAGGGATTGGCAATGTTTGATTAAGAAATGACTGAGCTTACTAGGGAATGAACTCCACTGGCCAGGGTCCACATGCTAACCTCGCTAATCTCCTCCCCCTCAACTTCCTGGGTGCCACCCACAGTGGCCTTCTGTCCATGCCTCACACAGGCCCTGGACCTTTGCTCTGGCCATTGTTCTTGGCTGGCCTCTCCGTGTGGCTGCCTTTTTGTCATCATTCAGATGACTTCCTTGGAGGGACCTTTCCTGGTCACTCAGCAAGAAACCTCTGCCCTCTCACTGTGTACCATCACCCAGTCTTATTTTTCTAGCTAATACTTTCTACTATTTGAAATTATTTAGAAAATGTGTTGTGTGTTTGTACATATGCTTTACCGCCTCAGACTGTAAGCTTCTTGAGAATGGGGATTAGTGCCCACCTCATTCTTGTCTGTGGATGAATGAACAAATGGAATTGAATTTTCTAAAGTTCTGGAGGGTGACGTGCCCCTCTGTCTGTCATCTTGACTCCAGTTTACGCCTCCCCCATTGCCCCTCTGTCCACTCCGTGGCTCACTCCTCTTCTCTCCCCTTCCTCCTCCAGACACTGCCCGTCTGCCCCTGCTAACCAAGATGGCAAACGTCACACCAGTCAATGGTAGCTCAGGCAACCAGTCTGTGCGCCTAGTCACGTCAACCCATAACCGCTATGAGACAGTGGAGATAGTGTTCATTGTCACAGTGACAGGCTCACTGAGCCTGGTGACTGTTGTAGGAAACATCCTGGTCATGCTGTCCATCAAGGTCAACAGGCAGCTGCAAACAGTCAACAACTACTTCCTGTTCAGCTTGGCATGTGCCGATCTCATCATAGGCGCCTTCTCCATGAACCTCTACACCGTATACATCATCAAGGGCTACTGGCCGCTGGGTGCTGTGGTCTGCGACCTGTGGCTAGCCCTGGACTATGTGGTGAGCAATGCCTCCGTCATGAATCTTCTCATTATCAGCTTTGACCGGTACTTCTGCGTCACCAAGCCTCTCACCTACCCGGCCCGACGCACCACCAAGATGGCGGGCCTCATGATTGCCGCTGCCTGGGTTCTGTCCTTTGTGCTCTGGGCGCCTGCCATCTTGTTCTGGCAGTTTGTGGTGGGCAAGCGGACAGTGCCTGACAACCAGTGCTTCATTCAGTTCCTGTCCAACCCGGCGGTGACCTTTGGTACAGCCATTGCTGCCTTTTACCTGCCTGTGGTCATCATGACGGTGCTATACATTCACATCTCCCTGGCCAGCCGCAGCCGGGTTCACAAGCACCGGCCTGAAGGTCCCAAGGAGAAGAAGGCCAAGACTCTGGCTTTCCTCAAGAGCCCGCTGATGAAGCAGAGCATCAAGAAACCTCCCACCGGAGAAGCTGCTCGAGAAGAGCTGAGAAACGGGAAGCTAGAAGAGGCCCCCCCACCAGTTCTGCCACCCCCGCCACGTCCAATGGCCGAGAAGGACACTTCCAACGAGTCTAGCTCAGGAAGTGCCACTCAGAACACCAAGGAACGACCACCCACAGAGCTATCCACCACAGAGGCCACTGTGCCTGCCACACCCACCCCTTCTCGACAGCCACGTGCCCTCAACCCAGCCTCCAAATGGTCCAAGATCCAGATCGTGACGAAGCAGACAGGCAACGAGTGTGTGACAGCCATCGAGATTGTGCCTGCCACGCCAGCTGGCATGCGTCCAGCGGCCAATGTGGCCCGCAAGTTTGCCAGCATCGCCCGCAACCAGGTACGAAAGAAGCGGCAGATGGCAGCCCGGGAGCGCAAGGTGACTCGGACCATCTTTGCCATCCTGTTAGCCTTCATCCTCACCTGGACACCCTACAACGTCATGGTCCTGGTGAACACCTTCTGCCAGAGCTGTATCCCTGATACGGTGTGGTCCATTGGCTACTGGCTCTGTTACGTCAACAGTACCATCAACCCTGCCTGCTACGCCCTCTGCAACGCCACCTTTAAAAAGACCTTCCGGCACCTGCTGCTCTGCCAGTACCGGAATATCGGCACCGCCAGGTAGGCAGGCAGTCATGTACTCGGGGACTTCATGGCTCACCTGCTGTGGTAGAGAGATTTGGGGTACCATGCTCTGCTGAAGAGGAGAACTGAAGTCTCGAGGACCCAGGTTCAGGAGGAGGTTCTGGCTGGATTCAGAGAACTGCTCTCTGGCTCAGGCTGAGGAGGCCCAGTCCCAGGGAGTGTGTAAACCAGGACTCCCTGGCCCATAGCTCTGCTGCCCTGCCTCAGGGAGCTAGGGGGACTGGCCTGGGTGGGCACACCTGGCCCACTGTTGCCATCAGCAAAAATTGACATCTGGAAGGGAGCAGAAGCCAAGAATCCCCCTTAGGAGCAGAGGGGCCAGTCCTTAGGAATGGAGGCTCAAGAATGGGGTGGAAGGACGAGGACCTCCATTCTGCTGTAATTGGTGCTTTCTGCCACCTGAACCCCGCATGCAGGCTCAGCCCCTTCCCCTCAAGTCCACTCCAGGGCCAGAAATGTCCCCTTCTTGCAGCCTTCAGCCAGGCTCTGGTTTGAGGAGTACAGGAGGGGGGCAGCTGGGAGGTCGGGTGTTCACACTCAGGAACCAGGTCTAGGTCCCTGGGGCCCCAGATACACCTCCCACCCCAGGAAGATGGTTTGTCTAGATCACATATGGAGTCTGGGTGGCGCTGTGGTGGGCAGGGTCCCCACTGAGCTCTTCATACCTCTGGCTTCTACAGAGTTCCAGGGAGGTGTAAGTCCCAAGGGATTAGCCTTAGTGACACTGTGGGATAGGACCTTCCCAGCCAGTAGGACCTTCCTGATTGGCAGTGGGTTGGACCAAAAGACCTTTGACTGGGTGGGGCTGGGATGGGTGAGTCAATGCTGGTTTGTCTTCGGGTTCAGTCCCCTAGCCCTGAAGTGGCCCCTGAGAGAGTTGAGGGCTAAAAGGCTTAGGGGACTGGGGGCAGGGTGTTGATTGGTTTAAAGTTCAATAAGGGGAGCTGGGAGACATGTTCATAAACCTTCTGCTGTTTCCATGAGCTCTGGGGATCATTCACCGCCATGCCCCTAGTCCTTTAAATTTAAAGCCACTGATTCCTTCAGCCTGGTCTTTCTTCCCATTTCTCCATCCCCAGCAAATGCCCTGGGAAGGGACTTTTATATATTAAAAAAGAAAAGCTTTTATTGGGGAAAAAAACCCATTTATTTGTTTCTTAATAATAGCATCATTGTGAGAAAGCACAAAGGATCAGGGGATGGTGGGGGGGACAGAGAGATCAAATACCACCGGCTTCCCAGAATTCTCCCATCTCTCTCCACTTTGGTTGCTTGGGGGTTGGGGGCAGGGGAGTGCAGGGGAAGAGGCAAGGTGTGATTGATGAAGCTAAGGAGTAGGGAAAAAGGCACAGTTGGGTTATATCTTGGGCCTGTGGGAGAGTGAAGCCAGTGGGCTCCTTGCATCCAGGCTTGGCCCCTAGTCCTTTCCCTTCCCTTTCTTGGCTGTAAAACAAGAATGATAGACCTCGTTAATGGAGTTAGGGTAACCTAGCAGAGACTTCACTGCACACACACACACACACACCTGGTAGAGAGAAGGAAATTCTGCTCCCCGCTCCCGCAGTGGCTCTGGATAAGCTGACTCTGAAGCTGGTGGGATAGGGCAGCCATTCTGATGCCCAACACCCCTTCATCCGCTACAATCTAAATCTTCACTTGGGATCAAACCTTGAACCAATCACCTGAAAAGCAGCTGGTTCACCCCTGCCCTCAGGCTGGCTGAGCTCTGCTGCTGTGAGTCAGGAATAAGCTATGGGAGGGAAGGCATGTAGCTGAAAAAGGTTCCATCTGATTAACCGCTTCCTCCAGCTGGAGAGAGGACCAAGCTAAGCCCTTCCAGGGCAATTTCCCTGGATCCTAAGCACTTCACAGGAACACCTGGAGTTTGTCCCCATTTGGGCCAGTGAAGGCTAAATATTTCCCGAACCTCTTTTGTGGGCCCCCTCTTGTATGTGACCTGTCTCTTAGGATTCCTTCACGGATAGGGAAACTGAGTCCAGAGACCACTGCCAGGACTCAGGACTCCAAATTTCAGGCTTCCCCATTCCCCCTCACAGCCCCCTGCAGAGACCCTATCCCCCTTTGCTGACCTTTGGCCTTAGCTTTGGTCTTGGGAGTGCACGGTTTCATCACGAGGATGGTCTCCTGGCACTGAGCATTATATCGTGCTTTCTTCAGGGTGCCTTGGCGGGCCTTGGTGCCTGTACCCCCATCACAGGCACCCCAGCTCTCAAACTTGTACTTGCAGTCGGCTGTTGGAGGAATGCTGGGCTCAGGAGCTGGGCAGCCTACGGCCTCCCCCACCACTCCGCAGTCTCCGCAGGTTTCAAAGCGCCCGGGTCCCCCTTTCCGCTAGTGCCCCACCTCACCTCCAAACTCCTTCTTCCAGTTGCAGGGCACTCTGCACCGGATGCGCTGAGTCTGGGCCCCGCAGGTGCCCTCGCGGAAACCCACCCCGCAGTCCTTGCTGCTGGGGGTGCAGGGCCCCCAGGTCCACTCGGCGCAGTCACTCCCCGGGCCGCCCTTCTTCACCTTGACTGCAATGAGCGCGCGGAACAGAGTTCAGGACCCGGGGTAGTGGGAAGCCTTAAACTCGGCTTCCGCAACTCAGACGGCCAGTCCGGGGGTGCCCCCAGCCCTCCTACCACCCACACCAAGCCCGCACACAAACATCACCTTTCTTTTTGGCCACCGTGGAAGTGAGTGCCAATAGGAAGAGGGCGGCGAAGAGGAAGAAGGCTCGGTGCTGCATCCTGGAGGGAAAGGGCTCGGGTCAGAGCACCCCACCCCGTTCCCTTCCCCAAAGGAGGCCGCGTGTATGGACCTTCCACCCCCGTCCTCCAGGCCCCAAGGCTAGGACTATTTAGGTTGCGGCGTGGGGAGGACTTGAGGACCCGTCCCTCGCCGCGAGTTTCGGACGCACAGTCGGAGGCTTCTCTCTGGGGGAATGCCTCGAGTCCAGGACGTGGCTCAGACCCCCACCCCGCCTCCGGCCCTTCAAGTTCGCAGTGGCCGGTGGGCCGAGGCCTCCGCGACCCCCGCTCCTCCCGGTGCCCCGAGCGCTCACTCGCTCTCAGCCCGCGCGGCTTCGCTCCCTCCCGCGCCGGGCCAGTCCCGCTCCGGCCTCAGCGGCCCCTTTTGTCTCCAGAACCGGTCTGAGCCGGTCACATGGGCCCCCGCCCCCTCCACCGGGAAGGACCCGCCCCGCCCCCTCCCCTCAAACCCGCACCGCCCCCGACCCCGACGTCCCGCCTCCGCTCCCGCCCCGCGCGTCGGTCCCCGCTATCCTTTCACGCATTCCGGGCCTCGTCCTGCCGGTGCCCTCCGGGCCCCAGGCCTGTGTCTTGTCCTGAGGGGTTCCCTGATCTGGGGCTGTTCCCATCCCCGCTGGGTGCCTGTAGTCTGGTCCACCTTCACTCCCAGGCTTCCTTTCCGCCTCGGAGACTCTGAGAACACCTAGGGGAGCACAGATACCAGGCTGTGTCCTGGCTCTGGATTCGGGCTTACGGAGGGCTGAGCACAGGGAGCCCCCGCTGCCCTGTAGCCCGTGAGCTATCCGACCCCGTGGAAGCCCCGCTCCTTTTCCCTGGGGCTGCTGGACCCTTCAGCGACCCTCTGCTGGTGGGGTTGGAGCACTAGGCCCTATCATCGAGCGTTTCTCAGTTCGCTGCTCACTGTTGCTGGGGGCTGGCGTCTGAGACCCAGATTGGGGTTGCAAAGGGCGCTAGCGCTTTTGGGGGCTGGTGCCCGGCAGACTGGGCGTGGAGTGGCTTGGGGAGGAGCCCAAAAGCTTGGGTTTCCTAAAACCTTAAGCTAACAAGCGTCTTCTGAGAACTTCCAGACCCCTCCAACCCTGAGGCCCCAGAGACCACCAGACTCTCTAAACACAGCAATAGCATCGGAGGCTTGGGGGAGGGGGCTGCTCAAGGCCACTGGGTATATGGGCCAAAGGCCCTGGGCCTCTGGCCGACCCCCCTTCTTTCACTTTCATTGTTATCTTCCCCGCGGGAAGCGGGAAGTCAGAGGAAGCTGGCCCCGCCCCCAGTCCATCAAGCTGGACAGAGGTCAGTTCCTGGGCAGACGGTGGATCCTATCCCCAATCAGCACCGGAGCCTCCCCTCACCCCCACTCTGCCCAAGGAAAACTCAGGAGACCACCTCCCCACCCCCACTCCACTCCTGGAAGACCTCCCTACCCCCAAAAAAAGAGCAGAAAAGAAAAAAAAAAAAACATCCACTTTACTGAGTCACACCCAGCTGTAAACATGTCACCGAGAGCTCCCTCCGCCCTGCCAGGCCACACAGGCCCAATGAAAGGACTGACTACAGGGGGGAGGTCACCCGAAGGGAGATGCCAAGCAGGGTGGCAAGCAAGTGCAGCAGATTTGGTGTTTCTGGAAACAGGCCCTGGGAGGATGGAGTCCAGGCAGGTGAGGGGCTGACCATCCAATGCCTGGAGGGGGGCCTCAGAGGCCCAAGGGCTTAGAAACTTCCAGAAGGTCTTCTCTGTGAACACTGCTCACAGCCCCTCTGTTTCTTCCCCCTCCATCCCCATCGCCCTGACTTCAGGATGAGGATGAGGCCTGGCAGCGCAGAGACATTTTCTGTTCCCCTGGGAGCCTTGGGGACAGTCGAAGACCGCCTCCCCCCCACAGATCCTCAAAGTTCAGCCTTCGCCTGGGCAGCTCCCCAGGGGCAGCAGGGGGCTCCTTTCATGGGGCCTGGGTCCCCCCAGCGATGTCCAAGTGGAATGTGGCAGTGAGGCGGGCAGAGCAGGTGCAGTCCCCACAGCTACACAGCTGTCTCCTGGTCCTCCCGCTGGATCATCTGGTAGTGCTGCCGGTTCTCCAGATAGGCGGCCAGCTCCGTGTCCTGAGCTTTCTCAGCTCGCTGCCGGGGGGTGTCACCCTGCAGGAGGGACAGCGGGCAGTCAGCACAGTTGTTGAAGAAGCCATGCCCGGTTCCCAGGGTCTGCGTGGTGTGGACTGAGGACAGCTTGTAATTTCCTCAGGCCACACAGCCTTCAATGGTGGAGTTAGCCCACTGGCCAGCTCACCTGCTGGTCCGTCTTCATGAGCGAGGCCCCCGCTTCCACGATGTAGTGGCAGATGGTGCGCTGGCCCAGGGCTGCGGCCTGGTGTAGACAGGTCTCCCCGCTGGGAGAGTGCAGGTGGGCTGTGGCCCTGGCTAATTTCTAGGCCCTCCCAGCTGTCTCCCTGGGGCCATCAGGAAGAGCAAGAAGCTTGGGGTGCAGGGACAAGGGGAATGGCCACCCAGGGAATGGGTTTGGGACTCTGAGCAGCTGACCCAGCTCCTTCACTGCCCAGATACTCACTTTTCCTCCACAGCATCAAGCAGCTCTGCAGGGGCTATAGGAGAGGGAAGGGGGTTAAAGTGGTCTGGCTGTCTCTTCTCCCCGGCCAGCCTGACCCCGGGGCCTCAGCTTACCATGGTCCAGCAGGTAGCGGACCACTTCCTTGCCGCCAGTGCTGACAGCGTGGTGCAAAAGTGTTCGGCTCCGCTCATCCCGGTGCATGAGGTCGCCTCCAGCTTGGTGCAGCGCCTGGAGCTGCAGACGGGAGGCAGAGCAGGCTGAGGTGCCACATGGCCACCCCTCCTTGCAGCCACAGCACTGACATGTGAATGGAGCCATGTCCACGGCAGCATCACCAGCCTCACACGTCCCTCCCTCAGGGACTCCTGTCAGCAGGGATTGCGGAGGGTGGGGGGAGCAGCTCACTCCATGTGCCTGTGGACACCCCAGGAGACTGACAACTGAGTCCTGGGAGGGGCTGTGGTTACCGGCAGATCTCCTCCTTTCTGAGCACAGGGGCAGGCTGAGCAGGACACACCTCCTTAGGGCCTAGCCTGAGACCCAAGCTAGGAGCTACTATGGCCTGGACAGGCCCAGAACCATATGCAAAGGGTAATGGGACAGTCACCAGAGAGACCATGAGAGCCGGACAAGGATAGCACCAGAACAGACCTGCTCTTGGCCCAACCCGGAAGCCCTGTTCTCCAGCTTGCGGGGAACCATGGGACTGCTACCTTACAGAAGTCGTTCCTCTTGGCAGCCTCAATCAGCTCTTCACCTGCACAGAACACCTGCCCATTACATTCTGGGGTGGCCCTGTGTGTGTGTGTGTGCGCTGTGTGCTGGTTCTGTTGGGGTACGTGAGGAAGCACACATACAAATGGGGCCCCCTCTGTGTGAGGCAGAGGCTGTGTCGGGGCCCACACCACCCACCGGAGAGCCTTGCGCCTCTGACCTGAGGGAGGAGAGAGCACTGAAGGGCAGGTCTCACCTTTAGGGGGTGCGGCATCCCCTTGCAGTGACCTGCGGACAGAGCAGGATGACATGGGACATATTATCATGGCCGGCTGGCCCACTCCCCAGCCCCAGTCTGGGGTGCCTTAATTTGTTCAATAGTTTATTGAGTGCCTACTACACATCCAGTCCTTGTCTAGGCACTAGCGATACAGCAGTAAACAGAACACTGGGGACTTGCTCTCACAGAGCTTACATTCTAGTGCAAGAGACACACAAGTAGACAATAAATACTGTGAAGACCCAAACCAGGGTAGTGTCATTGGAGGGCTGCGAGAGGGTGGCAGCTTCAAATAGGGTTCCAGGACAGAGCTCTCTGAGGAGAGAAAGTGGAGCTGAGATTTGAATGGGGGGTGGGGGACAACTCTGTGCAGGATGGAGGAAGAAGGTTTTGGGTGGAGGGAACAGTAAATAAAGTTCAGAGGTTTCAGAGAACAGAGAGATGAGTGGGCTTGGCCTGAGGTGACAAGGGAGGGGATCTGGTGAGGTCAGAGGCAGCTGGACCCAGACTGCGGAAACGGAAGGTTCTACGCTGGGACTCGCCTTGTGTCTTAGGCCACTGGGGGGAGAGTGGGCAGTAGTGGGGACAGCAGCTGGAGGCAGGGGTGTGGTGGCCTGGATAGGATGGTGGCAGATGAGCAGGAGCAAGCTGACAAGACTTGCTGGAAGAAGGAAGAAGTCAGGGATGGAGCTGGCAGCTGGGGAAGACCAGCGGGATGGATTTTGGCCAGGTTCACTGCCACACCATTTAGTCAGCAGAAGAAAGGCTGCTGGGCAGCTAGCTGGAAGTGTGTCTCTGGTGCTCAGGGAAGGGGCAGGCGTGGATGAGCTAGGGCCTTGGGACTCACCGGGGCGTGGGTGAGCAGGGGGAGGTGGGGAGAGGGGAGGTGGGAGTGGGGAGGTCAGGCCGAGCTGATGCCCCCAGCAGCTCAGGGTCCAGGATATAAATGTCGTCCTGGGCGATCTCAGTCACATAGTTGAGGTGTTCCTGTGGGTGGGAGGGGTGGTTAGGGCTGAGGCTCACAGTCTCTCAGGGCACCTGGGGGCATCAAGGCCGATAGGTGGGGCCCCACCCTTGTTACAGCCACAGAGCAGCGTGGGTGCACTGAGGGGTACAAGGTGAACAGGGAAAGCGTCCCAGAGAGCCGCCTGCAGGTCCCTGGACACAGCGGTGGCTCACCTGGGCCCGGTCGATCCTGTAGAAACGGCTGGCAGTGGTTGCTGTGGAGAAAGGGGAATGAGTTGGCCAAGGATGAAGGAGAGAGTCCTAGTCCACGCCCAGGGCCTCTGCTTCCCCAGCCCAAGCTCCCCGGGGGGACAGACTCACCATCAAGGAAGCACCACTTGGGGGACAGTTTCTGGCACGTCAGGGACTTGGCTCCAGCACCATCAGGCTCCTGTCAGAAGAGAAATAAAGGGTGAGACTGAGAGAAGAAGGCTGGGGCCAGGGAGAGAGAGAGAGAGAGAGGGAGAGACATAGAATAGGGCAGTGGAGAGGAAGAGAAACGTGGAAAAGGGCAGTGAAGGGGGAGAGAGAGAGAGATGTGGAATAAGGCAGTGAAGGGGGAGAGAGAGAGAGATGTGGAAAAGGGCAGCCGGGAGGGAGAGAGAGAGATGTTGCACAGCACAGTGTAGGGAGGCGGGGAGCACAGCACACATGCCATAGGGGGGAAGAGGAGGCGCTGCACTTCCTCTCCATCTCTTCAGCGTGGCCCACCCAGTACCTGTTGGAGTCTCTCGATGTGGGCACGGCAGAGCTCCAGGTCACTGTCTCCTGGGACCACCACAGTGCCCAGGGGCACAGCTGAAGGAAGAGGAAGCCTGTCAGCAGATGGCTACAGCTCCCCACCTGCCCTGAGGGTCCCTGCAGCTGCTCCGTGCAGACCACCCCATCCTGCTGCCTACTCACAGGCCTCCTTGAGCTGCTCCTTATCATAGTGCAGGACCTCGTAGTCATGCATACTGACTCTGCTCACCTGGATCCGAAGTTGCTCGGGCACAGGCTGCTGGCTAAAGGGCGGGGGCAAGAGTGGGGCTCAGCGACAGGCTCGAGAGGGAGGCCTCCCCAGGAGCCATGGTGGCTGGAGTGGGGACGTACTCGCTGTGCAAGGGGGCGGTGCTCCGCCGCTTGGCCTTTTGCACCATGGTGGCCTGGTTGCGCAGGGCAATGCGGATGCGGGAGGCGGTGAGCTTGCAGGGCTCGCCATCTACCTGCACTGGGATGGCCTTGAACGTGGTGAGCACCACCTCACGGCACTGAGTCAGCCGCTCGCCGTGTCCTCCCACCTGCAGCGCTGCCTGCGGCAGAGGAGGCTCAGGTCAGAGAACGGAGGATGGGCCCTCTATCTTGGCCAACACAGGGGAGTGTGGCTGATGTTCCATCTTCAGGAAAATGGCACTGTGGGGACAGGCACTCACCAAGGACGTCATGGTGAAGCCAATGACCTCGAGGTAGCCATCATCGTGCCGCTGGGGTTCAAAGTCGTGGTGCTCCCCAGGGTGGCCCCATGGCATGGTGCCTGCACAGTACCTGAAGCGGCAGTGGGAGGCTGCAGAGGTCGGCCTGTGTGGGACCCAGAAGCAGGCTCCCAGCCCCGGCCCTGCCGTCTCACCTGGGGATGTTCAGGAACACGATGCACTGGGGTTTCAAGTCCTGAATCTTGGGGGTCAGGTCCATTCCATCACACTGGAGGCCAGAGTGGAGACAAGGTCACACGCAGAGGTGGCCCCTCCCTGCTGCCCCTGTGCCACCGGCCCCGCCCTGCTTACCACCACACTGATGTGCTTGGCCAAGTCCTTGGAACTGCCCATCAGGAAGTCAGAGAAGGCTGTCTGTGGGAGGCAGAGGTGTGACCATGTGGAGACAGGGACCTTCCCACACCACCACCCGGGACAGCCCAGCAGACACGGGATGGAGGGGAGCAGTGCTGGCAGGTCCCAGGCGCACCCCGGCATAGAACATCTTGTTCCGAAAGCGGCTGTTGAACTTCTCTGGGTTGGCCTCTGGGTGGGATGAGAAACAAGGTGGGATGAGGATGAAGGGTTGGGAAGGACTATCTTTATGGCTGGGGGCGAGTCTGACTCTCCTTAGGGACACTCCCTCCCTGGTGTCCCTAGGCCACCTCAAGGCTGCCAACCTCTCGATTCGTGAAACTCCAGTGTGACGTGGGCATCGAAGCCCAGGCTGAAGTAGTTGTTGAAGACATCAAGGGGCAGCTGGAAAAGGTGCAGGAATGAAGATGAGGGTGGGGTCTCCCAGCCCCCTTCACATTTCCCCCCATCACCTGGAAGCTCTAGCCTACACCACCCCTACCTTCCCACCCACATCTGGCTCCATCCAGCTCCACCCTCAGCTCCTCAGTGTGGCCTCCTGTAGTGCCAGGTAACAGGCACCCAGTGCCCAACCGACTCCCCAAAAGGTCTCTCTGGTTAGAGCCCCCTGGGCAGGGGTTGTGGTTCTGTTTTGGTCACTGCTTAGAATAGGCCTCAGTGAAGAGGCGTGCAGGTGGGACCAACAGCTGTCATGTGAGGTGAACACCTTTACTCCCACAGTATGGATGACACGGATGACGCAGCGAAACCTGGAGAGATGGAGATGCTCGTCCAAGGTTTCACCCGAGAGAGAGCAGCGGGGAACCGGAAGCCCCAGACACCAAGGCATGGAAAGGTCCTGAGCCCTGAGCACCCCTTCCCGTCCTGGCTGACCCACCCGGTCGGTGGCACCCTCATCACGCTCCTCAGGCCCTGCCTCAGGGTTGGGCTCGGCTTGGAGGTCCCAGCGGTCCAGCTGTACAACGTTTCCTTCTTCTACGTGGGAGAGGATCTTAGAGACAGGCTCATCTGTATAGCCCTGGTGAGAGGAAGGAAGACTGAGCAGCAGCGGCCACAGCTGAAGACGGGTTAAAGACACCTCTGCCTAACGGCTGGGTCCCAGCAGCCCCGCCACCTGGAGTCTCTTACCCCACCCCAGTTGAGGGTCCGGGCCAGGTCATTGCCAGTCCCCAGAGGCAGGATGGCCACAGGGGGCGACGGTTTCAGGCGCAGCTGGTCCAGGGTGGAGAGAATCCAGCCAACCTGAGGACAGCAGAGCAGGAGGCCCATCAGGTCCCTCAGAAGGCCCCAGACTCAGCCCAGGCCCTGTAGCCCCGGGAGGAGCACCTACCGTGCCGTCACCCCCACAGGCCAGGATCCGAAGGTTATGCACTTTCCGGTACATCTCTAGCCTGGGGTAAGAGGAAGACAAGGCAGGGGGGTGGGGGGTGAGACAGTGCCATGGCTGAGAGCCAGGTCAGCCCCTCAGTCCTCCTGTCTCCCCAGAACCTAGCAAGTACTCACGCCTCTTTGGGCCCTCCCTGGCTGAGGTCAAAGACTTGCCGGGGATTGAGGTACCAGAGGAAGGACTGGATGATCTTCGCGCCCTGCGGGGGAGCAGGAAGCAGAGGGTGTTAGAGCTGGGCGAGAGGTAGTTGGGGTGAAGGAGTGAGCAGGGAAGGATGTGGTTATAGAATCAGGTCCAGAAAGGATTGTCACAGGGTGGGGTGTTCTAGGACCCCTATGGACGTGAGAATGAGGCAGATGTCTACAATGGAAGCCTGGGCAGAGTTGCTGGGAGGTGGGCTGGAGTCCGGCCCAGCAACACCTCTTAGCAGAGTGGGGAGAAGAGGTTGGGCCTACCTGGTTTCCTCCACTCTTGGGGTTCACAAACACCAGCAGAGGCTTCATGAGCGGGGATGGGGTGGGCCTGATGATGAAGGGTCTCCAACGGCCCTCCTGAGAGACAGAGAGTAAAGGGCCTTCCTGTTCTGTGGGACCCAAGCCCTCCCAGCAGTCCCCAGGGTGACACTCTGCCCTCTCCACCCGCCCTCACGTACCACCACTAAGGGCCCATCACAGAGCAGGGATACAGATGTGATCACCTGCCCTCCTCGGGGTCCCCAGCATCCAAACCAACCCCCAAAGGCTAAACTAGCCAGTCCCCCTGCTCCCCTGGCAACCACCTGCCAGGCCCAGGTCCAACCTCAGGCCCTTTCTTGCTCGATTTCCTCTTGAAGGAGGCTCTCTTTTTCTTCTTGCTGGCCTTGAGGGTGTTCTGTACGGGGAGCAGAGGCATTAGAGACACAGGGTGGCTGGGAGACCCTAAATGGGAGAGTGTCAAGTGTGCAGGTAGGACTCACTTGGGGCCTGCGGGCCCGGAGGATCCAGGTGGGTGGGATGACCACAGCTGCGTGGACGCCCAGAGAGCAGGGTTCCTCTATCTGCTGCAGCATGAAGCAGGACACTTTGCTGTGATACTGGACAGGAGGGCAGGGGCAGAGAGACTGAGGCTGTGGCCCCCGGGATGTTGCCCAGCACCACACCCAGTCACAGGTACAGCCCCAGGGGGCTGGGGAAGGCGAGCTCACTGCTTGCTTGCACCAGGAACAACTGATGGCCACAATCTCCTTGCTGTGGAAGGTGAACTTCTGCTGGAAGCCCTGAAAGCAACCCACTGGTTGGCTGTCAGGCTTAGAGCAGCAGACCCAGCTCCTCCCCCCATGCCAGCCTCACTCCACCAAGAGATAGGAGCCAGTTTTAAAAGTCAAACCAACACCATCTAAAAAGTCCTGACGCTGGGGTGCTTAAGCAGAGGCCCAGGTCTGTCTGAAGGTCACCGCAAAATGCTGGGAGCACACGTGCGCCCGTACCATGCTGGAGACAAGCCCAGGCTCACTCCCACCTCAGGAGCCCCAGGCCTGAACATTTGGAAAGTGTCCTTCTTTCCAGAACCTTTCACATTTACTGACGGTGCTGGGTGCGGGGGTCCTGTATGAGACCACCACCCCACTGACGTGGGCAGCCTGTCTGTACTGACCTCCAGGGGTCAGCAGCTCAGGTTCTGTAGATTTTCAGAGGAGTCACTAGGCCTCCCTCCCTGCTCTCCTCTTAACCCAGGGCCAATAGCCCGGCTGCAGTGCACTGGAATGACTGGGCTGTCGGCCTCTACACTGCCCACCCTGCCCTCTCACCTTCCCGCAGTGCCGACACTTGCCATCCTGGCGTCGCCGGTGTACCCAATGATGACGCACAAAGGTGGGCTGGTGGAGGAGAAGAGACAAACATGGGGGAGGGGACAAGCCCTGAGCCTGGTCCACCCTCCATAATATGTCAACAGTGAGGCACAGGGGCTCCTGGAAGCTCTCAGTGGTCCTGTGTGTTAGCTGAGAGGGCTGAAGACCCCTCTCTGGCCCAGAGGGAAGCTAAGACTCCGAGAAAGATATGACTTCCCCAGGTGAGTAAAATCTGGCTGAGAGAGCTAGGAGGTATGAGGGAAAATAGCCAGTCCTCCTCTTGGTGAGGCCTTCTTAGTCTCAACCCTGCCCCTCCTAGGCTCCAAGGGCCTGGATGGAGCTGAGCCCCCTAGTGGCCCTCTGGAGCACTGCGGAGAGGTTCACTGGGAAGCCCTGGGCCTCCTGGCCCTTACCCGCCATGGGCACATACCTCACGGACGTTCCTGGAGCCCGATTCCCGGAAGGATGGCTTACAGCGGAAATTGATCTGTGAGACATTGCAATGACCACGAAAATGTCAGAACCTGTCCTCGGGGTCAACGCTATGGCCACCTAGCCAGAAAGGGCTACCAAGGGTCATCTTCACATTGCCCTGGGAGCCCTCCCTGTTCCTTCCTCTGCCCAGTATCCCAGGCAGAGGGAGAGTGGTAAGCTTGCACCCATTCAGCTGGAATCACAGTTCATTCCTCTGTGTGTTCTTCATCATCCTCCAGCACCCTGAGCCCTAGGACTCACTCCTGCTTGCAGGCGGCTTCTGACTTGGAAGCCTTTAGTTAGTTTGGTGATCACAAGGTTGCTATTCATTCACTTCAGGGGGTGCTAATGGGTCTATAGTGCCTGAGCTGTATTTCACCTAATTGTCTCTACTCCAAGGGCTACAGGAAAGTCTTAAGAGTCCTTGAGTGGCTCAAATGACTAGATACTGGACTACTAATGGAAAGATCGGCAGTTCAAACTTACCCAAAGGCACCTCAAAAGCTGATCTGCTCCTGAGGGCTCACAGCCTTGAAAACCCTATGGGGCAGTTCTACTCTGCACTGTGGCTGTCATGAGCCACAGTGGACTTGACAGCAATGAATAACAATTGGAAAGCCTTGCTCTATGTTCAGGGGCTGGGAACCAGCTGTGAGTCAGCTGTATGCTCATCCAGGTTTCTGCAGGGAGGCCTGAGGGTCCATGGCTAGTGTTCCCAAACCCGCCTGGAGCAGACACTGCCCACTGGCCCAGCGGTCCCTCTAGAACCAGGCTGTGCACCTGGACAGAGTTCAGGCTTTGCAGCTGCCCAGGAGCAGCCTCAATGACATAAGGGTCGCTTCTGAACATGGATAAAGTGATGTCATAGCCACTGCTCACTAATCCATCCTTTCAAACAATATGAAGGGGCTTCAAAAAGTTCAGGAAAAAATCTCATCTTTCATTCCATTTTCCAAGAACTTTTCAAGTTGCCTCATATTCAATCAACCCCACCTCTGTGCCAGGCTCTGTTCTAGGCGCTGGGGACCCTTGGCCTCTGGAGCTCACGGTCTAGCAGAGGGGACAAGAGAGAAGCAGGCGATGTGCTAACAGTGCCAGACAATGAATCAGCCCTCTCTTTAAGGAGCCCTGGTGGCACATTGGGTTAAATACTAGCTGGACTGTTAACCACAAGGTTGGTGGTTCAAACCCACCATCTTTCTCTGTGAGGTTTACAGTCTTAGAAATACTAAGAAGCAGTTCTACTCTGTCCTAAAGTGTTGCTATGAGTTGGAATTGACTTGATGACACACGGTTTGCTGGCACAGTGCTTAAGGACTCTGTTTGAAGCCACCAGTTACTCCAAGGGAGACAAGCTAGATCTGGCAATCTGCTTAGATGACAGTCTCAGGAACCCTAGGGGCAGTTCTACTCTGTCCTGTAGGCTTGCTGTGAGTTGGAACCAACTTGATGGCACACAACCAAAGGTCTCCTTTCAAGAGGCCCTGGATAAGATGTCTTAACACTGCCGACCTCTCTGAGGGCGCCACCCTGCTGTTTTCTATGCAGCTGAAGTTCCAGATGCAACCAACAACAGCCTGCAATGGTTTCCTAGGATACCAGAGGTGTGTTTTTGTGGCTAAGTACCATCAATTCTGTTTTGACCCACAGTGACCTAGAAGAGGGTTTCCAAGGAGTAACCGGTGAGTTTGTGGTTCAATGACCTTGTGGTTCAAACTGACCTTGTAGTCCTGCGCTTATCCTATAGGACTATACCAGAAGCACAAGCGACAACCAAAATAAACTGGACCTCAACAAAGTTAAGAGTCCTGGTGTGGTGCTATAGGATAAGCGCTGGACTGTTAACCACAAGGTTGGTGCTTCAAACACATCAACTCTTCTTTGGAGACCCATAGAGGGTGGCTGTGAGTCGGAATCAACCTGAAAGCACCAATACCAACAGGTGAGTCACTTGCCAAGGTCTCACAGCGAAGAAATGGCAGCCAGGATTCAAATGGTCCAGAGTCTTTGGTTTGTCCACTCTGTGCGTGGGGGCCCTGGCAGGCGATGGTGTGGACCCTGGGGACACAGTTGTAGGAATCTTGAGAGGGCTCTGCCAAGTTAGGCCGTCACTCACCTTCTCCAGCTGTTCAATGCATGGCGTGTGTACCACGATCTTGCAAGCTGCGCACTTTCTCCTGGACACTGACTTCTGCTGCAGGAAAGAAAGTGAGGGTCCAAGGCACCTGGTACTCTCATCCAGGCAGGCACTGTGGCCCCTGGGCACTGGGAACCTCCGGTCCTGGCTCTCGGCAACAAGATAAAACCCCCAGCCCCCTCACCACCCACCGGGGGGCTCTCAGGTCAGAGACTGATCCTGGACTGACCACCTTCCTGGGAAGGGCTGTGGCATGCCATCAGGATCTAACTAGAGGCTTCAAGACCCAGCTCCACCACCAGAGGGCAGCATGCCACACAGTGCGTACTCACCAGCATCTTAGCTACACAGTATTGCTCCCCAACATAGCAGAAGTCCCCTGACACATTGGTTTCAAACCAGATGTGCTCCCCATATGCTGCCGATTCCTAAACCATGGAGAAGCATGTTCAGTGCATGCCTCATGCCAAGCCACCAGTCTGCCCCTACCTTGTCACTCCCACCCACTCCCCACCAGAATCTACATTGCAGGGTCTTTGTTTTCAGCACTCTTTATGGCTTGATTCAAATGCAATCTCCCTCCCCACAGAAGCCTGCCACTCCCCTGCCCAGCAGGGGCAGGACCCCAGCACCCCGCCACTCACACTCCAGTCTACAGTGTTCCGGATCTGCCGCTCGGACTCGCTGCTCAGGGCCCCGGGTGTGGGTGGAGGGGGTGCTAGGTGTGGGAGGCCCGACTTGGTGATGGCTTTCCTACAGAAGAGAAGACAACTGAGGCCCAGGGTCAGCTGAACACTTGTTGCCTGCTTCCTGCCCCCATAGCCTGGGGTCTTCACTCAACCCACGGCTGAAAGAGGGACCTCAGTAGGGAGGAGAGAGGACCCCAAGAGCCTGGGACTCTGGCAGGCTCCCTTGCAGCCCTTCTGGAGTGCACTGTTCCTGGGCGGCACCTACAGGTCCCCGCCTGGCCTTCTAGGGCCACACCACTGGCCTTGCTGGCCTTGGCTATACCTACGCAAGCAGGGCGCTCCAGGCCTGAGGTCCAGCTGACTTGCGCCGCAGGGCTACTTGGCGCCTGCGGGACAGAGGGCGAACACGGGTGGGTAATGTGGGGTTGGCTGAGGTGCCTGAGGCCCTTCGGCCCCCAGAACCAGGGTGCTGGCCTGAGGGTCGACGTTGGCTGAGGCGCCGATAGTAGCCGTGCAGGCCACAGAAGGCATGGTCATAGACCACATCGGCTGGAAGCAGGTGTGAGGCTTGCTGTCGGCGCAGATACCGGGGCAAGGGCAGCACCGGATGGGCGCCCAGGTGAGGAGGTGACCCAGGTGTCTTGGTGCCTGGCTGGGTATTGTTCGATGCCCCAGATGCCACGGCCTCCTGATGGGACCCCTCCTCCTCCTCCTTCATGCCCACAAGCCTGGCCAGCAGCAGGGCCCCAACAGCCGCAGCCTGGGGGGTGGGCACCTTGTCCACGGTGAAGCGGGGGTTGCAGGCTGGGGGCGCAGTGCTGGAGCGCCGGCGGCTGGAGCCCTGGGCCCCCAGCCCACAGCTCAGGAGGCAGCCCTGTAGCTGTGCGCTGGAGCGACGCCGCTGGGCCAGCAAGGAGGAGGCCTGGCCGACAGGTGAGCGGCGCTGGGCCTTGCTTGTGGGCAGCCCCACGCGGATGGGCCGCCGCCGCCCCTCTGCAGGGCCAGCCGCCTTCCGCTGGAAGTGTCTCCTAAAGAAGGTCTCCATGGCAGGGCCAGGCGGCGGCTGTAGGGCAGAGACCGGAGCATCAGGAGTGTGACCAGGTGGCCGTCTATCCTGCACCAGCCCCCCTCTCTCTGTGAGCAGAGGAGACAACCATGGTCTCCCAGCTCCAGAAACAGGGTACTCAAAAGTCCTGGGGAATTCTCAGGGGTGGGGTGGGGTGGGGATCCACGTTTATAGCTGTTAGAAGCTGATGCTCGGCTGCCCCAGGACTAATGTGTAGGATGGGGGCTTTGGCTACCCACTATGGTTTTCCCTGTCCAGGCACCACGGTCCACAAAACCCACTGGGTCTAAAGGACCTCAGTGCTCCTGCCAGAAGCTGATGGATAAGCAAAAGGAAGCTGGGAGATGGAGGCCTAGGTTTCAGCTCTGAGTTGCCCCAGACACTTGTATGTGAGGGTATGTCTTCCCTTTTCTTGGGGCCTTTGCTTTGCCACCAATATAAAATGGGGCTGGTTTACACGACATAAACCAAGTCATGATAATAAACTGAGGCCCTATGAAAAGGCACTCAGGCCTGTGTGTGTGTGTGAGCTAGTTGGGGGGTTGAGCTGAGCCCATCTGACTAAGAAAATAAGGCCCTCAACCAACTGAGGAGTGGCTGGGGAAGAGGCCACCCAGGACCGCACCCAGGAGACTATATGGGAAGAAAAAACCTGGATTTTAGGTGTGAAGGTACTAGTGTCTCAAGAGATTAAATGAGGCTGCTTTTCTGCACTAATCTCTCTTCTTTCTAAATTATAGAGACGCAGGACGGTTGAGTCTGTGTGTCAGAGGCCTGGGTGAGGTCCAAAACTCTCCCAGCTGACCCTGAAGCACATTGTTCTGGGGCAGAAGGCAGGGTCCCTGGGCAACATCCTTGTTCACAGCACCCTTCCTTCCTTCACCTGTTCCTTTCTTTACCCAACTCATCTATCCCACCCTGCTCCCTGGCACAAGTCTTGTGGCACAAGGTCCTAAATCCTCAAGCTTTCTCTGCGGTTGAGGCCGGGCAGGAAGCCTGGTATGGCTTAGGGTGGCAAGGCATCCAGTGGGCCCAGGGACAGATGCCCCGTGTCTCACCAGCCATGGAGCAGAGCTGACTGCAGCGAACAGGGGAAATGTCTTTGCCTGCTGAGGGCCTGCCGGGTGGGCAGGAGGGGATACTAGGATAGAATTAACATGCTTGGGTACCGTGGGTTACATACTGGGCTGCTAACTAAAAAATGGAGTCCTGGTGTGGTGCTTCAGGTTAATGCACTGGACTGCAAGATTGGTTTGAACTGCAAGGTCGGTGGTTCAAGCTCACCAGCCACTCCTTGGAAACTCGATACAGGGTTGCTATAGGTCAGAACCAATACTTAACAGGTTGGTGGTTCAAACCCACCAGCTACTTCACGGAAGAAAGAAGAGGCAGTCAGCTTCCATAGAGACTTTCAGCTTTGGGAGCCCTGTGGAGCAGTCCTGCTCTGCTCTGGAGGGGACTGTGAGTTGGAACGGACTCAATGGCAGTGGGGTTTGGTTTTGAAACATGCTTGGAAGGAGCCCAGGTGGAACAATGGGTCAGTGCTCAGGTGCTAACCAAAAGGCCAGTGGTTCAAACCCACCATCTGGCTCCAAATGAACAACAACCTGACAATCTGTTTCTGTACAGATGACAGTTAAGGACCCTTGTGCGGCAGTGTAGGGTCACTAGGAATCAGAACTGATTCCACGGCAATGGGACTGTGTTTGGGATTAGGCTGGGCCTGCATGTCCAAAACCTCCTCCTCCCCCCACCTGCTGTCTTGATTTCAGCCTGTGGGTCTGAGCAGGAGGCCTCAGGGTGGAACCCAGGAAAATGCAGGGCACCTGAGGGAGAGGTGAACTCTGCTGAAGTATCTAGCTTCTGTCATGAGTAAGCAGTGTTGGAAACTGCTGGGTTCCTGTCCCTGCAGATGACAGGCAGACGGACAGATGGGCAGGACAGTGAGCTCCGGGGATGACAGAGTCAAGCAGGCAGGGAGAACATGGTTCCTTCCTAAAATCCTCAGTGTCATGCCTGACATTCACTGAGCCCACATCTGATGGCCAGGCACTGTATTTATTACACTGTGATCCTAATGAGGAAACTGAGGCACAGAGAGCACCACTGCCAAATACAAGCCTACCTGAGGGTGAAGCATGCCCCCGGCTTTCCCTCTTGGACCACAAGGAACGGGGCAGGGAAAGGAGTCTAATAAGGACCACAACGGTCCCAGCAGCTGAACACTCCTCCGGCTCTGGGCTGAGCACTCCACCATCTCATTTAGTCCCCACCCCGTCCCTGTGAGCTAGGTAGGTCCAAAAGCCCCATTATAGAGAGGAGGAAACTGAGGCTTCAGGAGGTACAATAAGATGCCCAAGGTCACCAGGCCAGACAGTGGCAGAGCCGGGGCCTGGCCCAAGTCTGCTTGACTTGGCTCTGTTACCTAGGCTGGATATGGACAGGGTCGGGCATCCAGGGAAGAGGAGCTAGGAGGCCCGCCTGCCCACTGCTGCCCGGGCACTGGCTGGCCAGCTCCCCCACGGTGTCAGCTTTCCCCGCCCATCTGGTCAGGCCGCCCTGTGACAGCTGCCCAGGCCCGAGGAGATTAGTCACCCAGAAAACAAAAAGCCACAGTCAGTGTGGGGGAGGGGCTCTGTGGGCCTGCCTGCTGCCCCAGACCCACATGGGCACTCACGGCCCAGGGGTGGCTTACAAGTACTGGCAGCCTGCATCCACGTCTGTCCAGGGTGCCATCAGTGTCCTGTGGCCATGTGCAATGCTGTCTACCTGCAGGTTCCCGTTTCCTTGTCTGAGGAGGCCACTGGACTGGCTGATGTGACAGGGTCTGGCCAGTTCTCCTGCCAGGCCCCCTTGAATCTTAATGCTCCCAGATGCCCCCGACCCCCATGCTTCCTGTTCCCTTGGTCGCCATAGAAACCTCTGTCTTCTGGTCAGTAACTGCCTGCCTCCTGACTTCCTATCTGTGCTAAGGCTTCTCCGGGGTCTGGTCACACAACCAGCCTGGCCTCGGGGCCTCTCCCAGAGCCCTGCTCCGTGCACTGTCTCTCCCCACCTCATACTCTCGGTCACCTCCAACATACCACACAGGACATGAAAAGGTCACTGGGGGCGGTCCCTCAGCCTCTGACACCGTGGCCCAGCAAAATGGCTGTTTCTCCTTCAGCCTGCTGGCAGGGAGCCCGGGGGACTTAGGACCCCATCCATGTCCAGCTGGCTGTTGGGGGCTGCAGGTGGCTGAGCGGGCATGAGCGCCTCACTTCATCAGCTACTGGTCAGAGAGGGCAGGATCCCTCACCTCCCAATCCAGAGTACCTCCACACATTTTGCTAGTTTCATGTGAAAAAGTCCAAGGTCTTTGGAATCCTGCATCTGTCATTTATCCTAAATTTTATAAAATTTGTAAATTTATAAATAGATTAGTGAACTTTCCTGAGCCTCAGTTTTCTCATCTGTAAAATGGGGTCAGATCATATAGTTCAGAGATCCTGATGAGATGACAGATGTAAGGTACCTGGTAGAGTTGGGGCAGGGCAGGGCCTATATTACTTGCCACAGACACCGGCACATGAGGATCGTGCCATCTCCTGGGGTTTGTCTCTGCCCGTGGCGGGGGTGGGAACCCATGAAAGGGAAGCAGGAATGGCCAGGGTGACCACCACCCAACACATGAGGAACCAAACCTGGCAGCCAGTGCCACTGGAGTGTCTATTCATGCTGTGAGGAATGTCTGCCACCCCCAGTACCAGGCCTGGGCCACGGATTCTCCCAGAACCCAGGATTCCACCACAGTGCCCACTGCATGCTATAGGCATGGCCTAGGTACATGCTCACCCCTGCCAGCAGCCCCAGAGCAAGGGCCTATAACTCTCTCCCCAGAGGCTGCTGCTCAGAAGCCACCTTGGGCTTCTCTGATCCCAGTCCCAGGGTCCTGAGGGAGGGAAGGAGGTTGGCCTGGGCCGAAAATAAAGGAGGTGGCCAGGCAGGTCATGTTTACCCCCCAGGCCTCCTGGCCCCTTGTCCTTTCCTGATCCTTTTCCATCAGCTTCAGAGGCCTGGCACGGTGAGATCCTCATCTAAGGACAGTGGTTGCTGGACCCACCCTGAGCCACCCCTCCCCAGGCCCACCCCAGCAGATACAGGACGGAAGAAGGGGAAGGGAAGGAAGAGAGGGAGAGTCCCTTTTGACCTGATCTGGAAGGCCGGGTGGCAGGCAGGAGGTGGGCTATCAGGTGGGGCGGTGGTCCCCCAGGGTAGGCAAGCCTTGCTCTGCTTGGGCTCAGGCTGCCGGCCTCTGGCTGAGCAAGTCCTAGTTTGGAGAGCTTCAAGCTGCGGTGGCTGCGCCTCTGCCCCCTCCCCCACCTCCCCCCGGCCTGAGACAGCCGTTATGAAAATAACCCGATTGGTAACCGACTGCACTTCCTCTCCCAGCGGCGGCTCCAGGCCCTGCAGCAGGCAGGCAGGCAGCGGGTGGGCGGGCACACGCAGCTCCCCATTCCTAAAGTCCCCAGAGCCAGGCTGGGAGGCAGCCCCACCACCTCCCGGCTACAGGCCAGTCCATGCCTGGGAAGCAGGGCCAGGGAAGGGGCATTGGAAGTCAGGTAAGAAGCCCAGTGCCTGGACACCTGCCACCCTCTCACACCTTCTGGACAGATTTCCTGGGGAAAGGAAAAAGCTAAGCACATTGGCTCCACACAAAGACAACCACAAAAATAAATATCAGCAGGGTGTTTCACAACTTTAAGAGCCCTTTTCATAAGCACTGTCAGACAGGAGGCTCAACATTCCCATGTGGCACAATTACCTTCCCAGAGGAGCAAATGAAGACCTGTGGATACCCAGGCTCTGAGGTAGCTGAGCTGGGGACCCTGGGGCCCAGGTTGTCTGGTCCTGCACCAAGTGAGTCTTTCCAAGCTGCCATGCATGGTTCATGCCAAGCTGAAGAATGCTCCAGAGCTGGTGCCATACATGAACCCCCTGCCTGGAATGCTACCCACTGGCTCAAACTCCGGCCATGGCTCCTAGGGTCTACAGTGGCACTTCCCACACTTCCTGATCTGCCGGCTCTTTAAAAAATAAAGAAGCCAGTTAGCAAGTCATCTACGAGACTCATGACCATTCTTTACACAATTAAGAATGACTGAAGACCTCAAAGAGGTGTTGTTTGTGTGGCTTACAGCTACTATGTTTACCACATTGTTGTTGTCAGGTGCCACTGAATCAGTTCCAACTCACAGTGACCCCAGGTAAACCAACAAAACACTGTCTGGTTCCGTGCCATCCTCAAAGCCACTTCTATGTCGAAGACACGGCTGCAGCCACTGTGTCAGGCCATCTCCTTGATGGGGGTGGGGTCTTCCTAGTCTTTTGTGGACCTTCTGTTTTATCAGAAATTAAAAGTGAAAACTGTTTAAAATGTTTATTAATTCGTAGAAGTACCCTATTGACGTTAACCCGTTACAGGCTAACATCAATTGAGTATCTTTTATGAAAAAACAAGCTGCATTTTCTAAAACAAAAGAAAACAAAAAACTTCTAAGAGTGGCAAATCTCTTTCATGTCTGGCTTACCAGAAGACAATTGTATTCTCGGAGCTGCTTTTGCATCCAGTCTGTTGAGATCTGCCGTTTTGGTGGGAGGATGTAAAGAAAACTTCTGCCTCACACCAACATGGAGTTAAAAAAGGGAAGAATCGTTTCAAAGCCTTTTCAGATCATTACAGATGTTCTTCTTTTCTACTCACACCAAGTGTGACAGGTGGTTCTTAAAGGTTAGCTGCAACATGTAGTCGGAAACCATTATCAATGAACTTTTTACTGGTCTGTCTTGCGCTCTGGATTCTGTAGCATCACGCATTGACCAGTGGAAAATGAGTTATACAGATCTGCCAAATGACGGCACATTTGATTTTGCAACACGCAAAAAACTTGACTGCTGGTCTCACCAGAAAAGTCTAGGAAGCTGGCAGACTCTAGAAGGTGAATACCAGGTTTCCAAAATTCAGACTTTCACTCAAAGGCTCAAACTGTATTAGGGACAACAGACACGGGTACTGTTTTGGAAATGACAAGCTTGCAGCATTCCCTTTATTTTTTTTCGAGAAATGTCTGCCAGATACCCAAGTCTGCATCGTTTGTCTATCAGGTAAAAATGGTGCTCCTTTTAAAATAAGAAAGCAGACTGCACAACCTGCAGTAACAACAACCACACAAGTGCCTTTGCTCCAGTCCATCGCCGTGACTCAAGTTCGTAGCCAGAGGGCTTTGTGCACATGGTCACTACGCTTCTTCACACACAACACTGCAAACACATGTACTTGGGGGTCAGGATGGTAACAATTTGTACTGCATTTCTTTTCAACAATGACTGCTGAGCAGAACATACACGGGGTTACTGCTTTGCTTGCATTTGGGGTTCTAGCGGTTTTACCCACCATTGCTTTGAACGTTTCACCTGGTGAAAAAGGCAAATAATGTCTTAGCATTGTTACGGAGTCCTGGTGTGGTACTCTAGATATGTACTGGACTGCTAACACAAATCTACCACCCACTCCTCAGAAACCCTATCGGGGTTGCTATGAGTCAGCATTGACTTGATGGCCTGAACCACATTGTTATGAAAAGTCTTGACCTCACCAACCCCCTGAAGGGCTCTGGGGGACTCCCAGGATTTCAGGTTCAGCGTTTAGCCCAAACCCTCACCCTGCAATCCTGCTTTGTTTGACGGCGGGGCACTAATTTGCTCTGCCTGACACAGGCTCTTGGTTCTCTCTTGTCCAACGTGGTTGGGTTGGATTTGTGTCCTTGCACACAGTGGACCTCCTGCCCACAATGCTGGCCACCCGTCCCACTTCGTGTCAAAATCCCACCTGCTTACAGCAGCCCCATGGGTGACTCCACACCACCCATTTGGCTCTTCTGCCACTGGACCCTTGGACACCCTGATCGTTTCACATCCATACACCTCCTGGGGGCGAGCCCAGCAGAGTGCCTGGCAGCAAGCAGTCCACAGTGTCCACCGTTGCTCAGCACAGGGGGAAGGTCAGGGAATTCTGTGAGGGCGGGACCAAGTCTGAGAGAAGAGGAGGGCTGACCACAAGGCCCAGGCTGGCCCAGGCCACTTCTCTTTGTTGGGCACAATGGGATGACAAAGGCCTTTGTTTTAAAGCTTTCTTCCTCTCTACCCAAGGGTCCCCAGAGTGACAGATGCAGGCCCTTTTTAGGGCAAGGGCCACTGTCCACTCCATGCTCACTGTGATCCTCCAAGATCCTTGATGGAGTGCCCCTCCATCTATTCCCTGGTAGGCCCTAGAGAAAGAGCTGTTGAATGAATGAGTGACTTGCTCCTTCACAGGCTCTCTTTACCCTTCTCAGCCTCCACGCTCAGCTGAGCAAAGTGCAGAAGCCTCTCCCGTCTCTCCCTCGGTTTTTAAAAAAACATTTTATTTGACAAACACATGCACAACTCACTCTGTGCCAGGCACTGTTCTAAGTGTTTCAATCCTCATAAAAGTTAATAGTTAGCTGGTGCCATTGTTCCATTTTACAGATGAGGACCCAGAGGCACAAAGACATTCAAGTAACTTGCCTGCGGGTCATTCAGCTAACGTGTGGCAGAACTGGCAGAGCTGGGAGTCTGACACAGAAATCTGCTCCACAGTCCATGCGCTCAGCCGCTCACCCCCTACAGGTCCAGCAAACTGCTCACGGGTCCCTTTTCATAGCTCTGCTCTTTACAGCTGGTCATCTCTCTACAATGAACACCATTCCCTCTTCTGCTTAGTGAGTTCTCCCTTATGTTCTAAGATTTGGCTCAGACGTTGCTTCTGCCCGGAAGTTCTCCCCAGCCTCCTCTCCTGGGAAGACAGCTCTCCCACGCCCAGGCCTACTGGTTATTCTGGGACATCACCACTAGTTCACACAAGGGTGTCCCCCAGGAGCCTGTGAGCCCCTGGCACTGTGTATTGCTTGTAATTGCACCCCAGGGTCTAGAAGTGCCAGGTCTGCAGAGTGAACAGAGGCAAACACGACGGTTTGGTTTGGGCTCAGCCTCTGAGAGCCAGCACACCCGCACCAGCGGCTGGCCATCTCCAGCACCAGGTAGCAACACCCATGTCTCAGAGGCATACATCGAAACCGGTCCCCGATGGGACTGTCTCCCCATGGGTCCCTTTGTTACAACCCCCTGCTGGCCCCCACGTGCCCCTTCTCTGGTATCCAGTCCCAGCGCCTTGCCTTCTCCTATCTATGTCTGCAGCAGGCAGTGTTCCCCATCTGCCGGCAGCAGCATGGCTCATACAAAATTTAACTTCCCCTCAGAATCTTCTGACCATATTTGGGCCCCCTCCCCCCAACTACCAGTCCCCAAAGCCTGCTACCTCAGGAGCCTCCACGTGCCCCACACAGGGATTCCCCGTCTCTGAAGTTTGTTGTTAAGTGCCATTGAGTTGGTTCCGAATCATAGCAACCCTGTACGGGGTTTCTGAGGAGTCTGAACCGCCAACATTGTGGTTCAAACTGACCTTGCAGGCCAGCACATTAACCCACAGAGCCACACTGAAGTAGGAGCTGTGTCTAAAATAGCTCCAAGAAGTCACAGGGTTAAAGATAAAGAAGCGTGTATTTGGATTCCATGGTCCAGAGGGGTTCTGTCTCTGACCAGCTACCTAACCTCAAAGTGAGCCTCGAGTTCCTCATCTGACAGATGGGAAGAACACCCACCCTGTCTGCCTTGTGAGATGGTTATCAGCTTGATGGTAACCAATTCCTCAGTTTACCAAAGTGTAAAGTAAGTGACTCCAGAGCCTAAAAATGAAGCCAAGTAGTTTTGTCACTGCAAGCATAACACAAGGTTGGTTTGAACCATAAGGTAGGTGGTTCAAACTCACCAGCTGCTCCTCAGAAACCCTATACAGGGTCGCTATGCATCAGAACCTACTTGACAGCATTTAACAACAACAACAAACCTAAGGTGAAGATACACACCCCTACAACCAAACACTGGTGGGCCACAGGCCCAAGGAACTGTACCTGAAGAAGCTCAGAAAGTTTACTTGAAACAGTGAAAACCTGAATTCAACCTAACTGTCCATTACAGGGAGCTGGGCGAATAGGCAGCCACATAGTTAGAAAACGGAATACCATATGATGGTGAAAATGGATGTACTGAAGCTCATGCATCAAGATTTCAATCTCCGAAACGAGGTTGTGGGAAACACACAAGTTCACAATAGGTTTGGCATACCATTTAAATTCAATTTTAAAACGATGCCAAGTGCTTCTATATATTGCTACAGACACACACCCGTAGAGAAAACGTTTTCAAACAGGCCTGAGAACAGTAAACACCAAAATCAGATCGTGGTTTCCTCTTCCCCCAGGAGGGAAGCAAAAGGACCCCTTCCTACCCTCTTTATCAAAAGCAAACTGCCACGCTAAGATCTGATCAGGCGAAGTGGCAGTGAAAGGAACCTGGTGGTGCAGTGCTTAAGCACTCAGCTGCTAACTGGAGATCTGACCTCACCAGCCACTCCACAGGAAAGAGCTGTGGCAGTCTGTTTCCTAAGACGACAGCCTTGGACCCGCTATGTAAGTCTGTCCCATAAGGTCACTGAGTTGGAACTGACTCAACACCACCAATGGCTAAGTGGTGGTGTGACACTGTTCTGTGTACTTCTCCAATTGGAAAAGATTTCATCCTTAAAAAAATATTTTGAAAAAATTTATAAAGGAAAAGGCCTTCCCCCAACACCCTCCTTGAGAGAACAGCTCACTAGGGATCCTGGGGGTCATCTAGGGTGGGTTTCTGCAGCCACAGAATGCACATCTCGACACGGGAGTGCCACGTCTGTGGTCCTGAAAGGAAAGTCTCCCCTCCAAGGGGTGCCTTCCAGAGGTGGACAGCAGGTTGTAACTCACTGTGTGGACTGGGGAGCAGGAACCAGCCTGCCCCCTTTCACAACCGCCCCCGCCTCTGTGAAATGTCAGCAAGCTGGGGAAGGGGGGCGGAGAGACAGGCAAGCTGTTAACCCCGAAAGATGCTGCGGCGTGGGCGGCCTGGGACCAGGCTCCAAGACAGCTATTTTGGCATGTGCTGTGATGGGGCTCAGCGCTGGTGGGGGAGAGGCCTCGGTGTGGGAGCGCTGAAGGAGCGGGCTGGCGGGTGGGTAGGCTGGCTGCTAAATCAAATCAGGGAGAAGCTCTCTGGGAGTGGAGAGCTAGGGCATGGGGCTACCCACCCTCCTTACCTCTCACCACCAGGCTCCTCTGCTCTCCTGTTGAATGCCTCTCCCCACACACCACCCACTGACCCCTGGGGGATATCAGGGACTCCCTGAACATGGATGGCCCTTGAACCTTCTGCTCTCGGCACCTTTAAAGCAAGATAAAAGGTCACAAACAGCCAAGGAGCTGCCTGACTCCCTACCGACAACCCCAGTCTCCTACCCTCGGGTCTCTCCTAGCCCAGCCTGGCTCATCCCAGAGCTGGTTGCAGTTCTCCTTGGGATCCAAGAACAGATCACCTCATGGGTCTCACTCCCTCCAACATAAGACAAAGACCTTTAACAACACCATCCCATGGCACACTCAAAACCCCTCTTAGGCTTCACCAGTCTGGAGATGGAAAAGAGCAGAAGAGTGCTAATAAGTAGTGTTATGAAAAGAACCTTACATTTGGGATCCAGTGTGAGCTGTGTGCGTCTAGGATTTATAGGGAAGACTCCCGACCGCTGTGAGCCTTGATTTCTTCATCTAAAAAAAGGTAATAACACTAACTGTAAGTTGTTGTTGGTGTAGTGGGTTACATGTTGGGCTGCTAACTACAAGGTCAGCAGTTCTGTGGGGAAAAGTTGAGGCTTTCTGTTCCCATAAAGAAGTACAGCCTCAGAAACCCTACACTGGGTTGCTCTGCATTGAACTGACTCAGTGACAAACAACAATACAGTTGCTGTGAGGATTGCATAAAATTGATGAATTCACAAGTTCCTGGCAACTGTTACTTGTCAGAGAAAAACGAGACAGAGTATTACTCACCTGGAAGCAGGTGAGTGTGGAGAAGAGGGGAGTTTTCATCTCTCAGCACCTCCCTGGGCCAGAGTCCTGTCTTCACCCCTAACCAGTCTCTCGAGGCACTTGGACAAGGAAGGGGGTAAAGAGGCTAGAAGGCACAGTGTGACCTTCCTGGTGCATTCCCGGTGCTCACCGTACCCCCACCTGGGTCCTGAGTGTCAGCCAGACCCTCAGGGGTAGGCTGGACTGACACCCCAAGGGCATCAGGGGGCTCCCACATGGAACGCAGAGGTAGTTGTGGGGTGGGGGTGGGTGGGAGGGAGGTAAGAAATGGCTGCTTAGCATCACTCAGGAATAAAGAGGGGAGTCAGGAAGCCAGATGCTGCTACAGCAGCTCCCCACTTCTTGCATTCAATGCCCCCTCCCCCTCCCAAGCTGACTGAGAGGGCAGCTCAGGTGGTATAGCAGCCTCGAAGAGGAACAAGGAAGAGGTGAAGATAGGGGGGAGGGCAAGTGCTAGACAAGGGTTTCTTAGGAAGCAGGGAAGGTTTGGGCACAGATTAACAAGGCCCTGGGAGGTAGGAGATTTGGGTTCAAGTTCTGGTAGTCCCTGAGACTTTGGCTGAATCCAGGCTCCCAGACTGGGCTGCAATCTTTGGGGAAGGGGTTGGGCCAGGTGCTGTGGAAGTTCCCGCCCTGCCTGCCCTCTGAAGCATTCTGATTGGCTTCAAGCAGAGTGTGCGATAACTCAACACAAACAAGTCTTCAGTACAAGTGGACAAGCAGCCTAGCTTCCTCTCCCACTCCCCTCCCTGCCTTGGGAGTTATCGCCCCCTTGTGCCATTCTCTTGACACTGCAGGGTAGTGTCCTGACTTCTGGGACTCTCTTGCCCTTGACCAGGTATAAGGAATACAGATCTCTGCTTCTCCTCAGGATCAACCCAGCCCAAGCTGAAGGGCTAAACCTTCCCACCCACCTCCTCCCCACCCGTGGGGAGACTGGTGAAGTCTGCAGAGCCTTTCGGAAGCCAAGAAGTGAATGACAGAAAGCTTTTACCAACTGCTTGCCTCCAGCCCCACCTGCTCAGAGCCTAGGCATTCTGGCTAGGGGTCACTCTGTCCTTTCTCTACCCATGCCTGAGCGGACCCCCACTCTCTCAGGTACCAATTCAGAGTCCAAAGCAACGCCATATCCTGAGACTTGAACTTTTCGGGGTATGGCACGGAGAGGAAAATGACAGGAAGTGTCCATTACAGACGTGTGTGTGTGTGTGTGTGTGTGTGTGTGTGTGTGTGGTGGAGATGGAGGAAGGCTGCAAGACTTCTCCCTGACTCCCCTGACCTTGGCCAGCGCCACACTCCCTGGCACATGACCTTGTGTGGGCAGCCCCCAGAGAGGTGAGCAGATGCATGGCTCAGGCACTGAGGCCCTTTTTCTTCCCAGTTTGGCTGGGACCCAGGGACTCTGACTTGTCCCTGCCAATGGCCACCTGGGCCACTCCCACAGGGCTCAATGGAGGGCTGGTATTAGAGGGATGGAAACAAATGACTCAAAGAGGCTCCTTCTGCTCCTAGACATCCCGGCGCCACAGAAAAGGGGCTCTAGATCTAGCCTCTGAGCTCTGGGCATCCCTTAACATGTCCCTCCCCATTCATTGCAAAACCACCTAGAATCCGGCTGCTTCTGCACCTTCTGTGCCAGCCGATGTGGGGACCAGGCTCATGGGGGGCCATGTGGCCATCACCTCTAAATGGTACCTATTGTCTCAAACTCGTTCCACAGGTGTGCTTCATGCCCTCTGGGATGGCAGAACCACCTCTCAGACTCCCAGGAGCTCAGGAGGCCAAGGCTCCTCATGTCGAGATGAAGAGATGCCAGGTAATTTCTGATGCCCCCAGGGTGTAAAACCAGCCAATCCACAAGCTGTGTGACCTGCTCAGGCTCAGGCTCCGGCTCCGGCTGCAGGGGCTAGGCCAGAGGCTTAGCGAGTCCTCCTGCTGGCCCCAGAGGGGGAGGAGACAGAGTCAATGGCCCTCCCACTTTTGACTGACCAACCCAAAGGCCTACAGCCTCTGAATGCACAGGTCCCGCCTCCCTTGGCTCCTGGCAAAGAAAAACAGGATGCCCTGGGATTTGGACAGTCTATACCTCCTTGTCCTTCTCCTCCTTAATGAGGGGGCTGATGGTTCCCAGCAAGGAGAGGTGGGGTAGGGTGGAGGTGGGGGTAGAAAGAGTCCATGAGTAAGGGAGGATCAGGGCTCAGCCATATGCCTCACTGAGCTACAAAAATAAAGGTGGTAAATGGCTCCCCAGATTTGAAGCCATTGTAGGGATCTGAGGAGGGCTTTAAGGAAAAGCTTCTTAAAGACTATTCTATCTGCCCAGATCAAGGATGGCAAACATGTGGTTCATGTACCATCACTGCTCCCTACCAAGTCCTGAGCAGACATTGCTAATTGATCCCAGAACTCTCCCACTGCCAAGATTCAAATGCAAAATTCCCCACACAGCATCAGCAGCCACCACCCACCCATGTGTTATCCTAGATACTCCAAGGTTAAGGTGTGTAAGCAGTGGGGTGGGGGTGAGATCCTGACTACCTAGCAGAAAGAGAGGTTGGGGTTTCCCCTGTTAATTCAGAGCAAGGTAGAACAGATGGTCAGGTCCACGAACCTCCCCCACCAGGCAGGAGCTAGGTTACCAATGAGCAGGGGACTGGGGGAAAGTGGGTTTCCACTGGAGGCTGGCCATCAGCAAACAAAGGAGGCAGCAGCTTAAAAGGGGCAGGACCCAGAGTGGGTGCAGCAAACCAAAAGTCTGCCCACCTCCCCCAGCCCCAGTGGTCATCTGGCTCTCTGAGCACCGGGTCTGTCAGGGGAGGCCTTGTCCCTACAGGCCTCTCCCCACTCTCTTGGGTTCTTTCAGTGAGCTGGGGCTCCATGCCCACAGCACCGTGTTACCACATGGGACCCTCTTCTTAAGGCATTCTATCAGATGCCTTATCATCTCCAGGGTGACCTAATACGGAGGTTCCCAAACTTGGTCACATATTAGAATCACCTGGGGAGCCTGCAAACAATGCCCAGGCCCTGCTCCAGACCTGATGAGTCAGACTTGCCAAGGCTACGGTCTAGGAATCTGTGTCTTTCATAGCTCCCTAGGACACTGTGATGTGCTGCTTGGGAACCTGGCAGAGAGAAAGGGATGTGGGTTTTGGAATCAGTCTGACTTGAGTATAAACCTTGTTTTTGCTATGTGATCCTGGGCATATTACTCCTCTCTCAGAGCCTGTGTCTTTCTCATCTAGAAAAGATGGAGAAATAACACCTATCCTGGGCATTTCAGAGAATTATATATGGATGTTTGTTGGCTTTCTTGCTTCTTCCTCTTCCTCCTAAACATATCTCAGGCTCACCCCCCTACATGCACAGCCTTATGTCCTTCAGAAGGGGCACAGCCACTTGGTGCCCTGTGGGCAGGGACAGGAAGCCTACCCACACCCCCCACTCCGCCTCCTGTGAACAGAGAAGACTACATCCTGCAGAACTGGGTGTCAACTGTTCCATCCTGCAGGTTGTGAGTGACAAAACAGAGGTACTGAACGCTTAGCTCCCTGCCATCTTAGATGACACTGACGTCTGTGTGGCTTCACAAGAGCCCCTGGAGCTCCATTTGGCCAGTGAAGCCATCCAGATCTCAGGGTGAGCTGGCAGCACAGTGCAGGTGCAACAGCAGGGCCCTGGCTAGGTAAGGCAGGCTGAGGGCATAGGTCAGTACCACAAGCAGGTCAACCCACTGACCAGGCAAAAAGTGCCACGTTATTGGTGGGTAAAGTCTACCATGGGAAGCAACAGAGCAAAGCTCAAGGGGGCCAAATGCCACGAGGTCTGGGCTATCCCAAAAAAGCCAGAGGCGGCCTTGGACAGACTCCAAGGGGTCAGAGTCCAGTTGGAGGTGGCTCTGGGGTCCTTAGATGATTGACTGCAAATTGCTTAGTCTCTTCAGACAGGCAGGGTTAGTCAGGAAAACACGTCGAAAGCCAGGCTGGAAACTCCTGGGGTCCCCACTTCCCTCACCTTCTACCAGGCCTATACAGGTGGACACACACACAGTAAACTGCCTGCACTCAATCTTTCCACACCCACTCCTAGTTCCTTACCAGAATCCTAGTCAAAACCCTGTTGCGGGCATAAGATGGTAACATTTGGAGTGCTGGAGGAGGGGGCAAGATGAAGCTTTAACAGCCGCCCCATCCCTTTGCCAGCAAGGAGTAGAAAGGGGTGGCAGGGAGATACTGACTGCAAAGGTAGCAGAGATTGGAGTTTCCCACTACGGATTCAGAGTAAGGTGGTCAGGTACCAGGTATACGGACCCCCAAGGAGAAGTGCAAAATACAGAACACTTAAATCAGTAAGCATCACTGGTGATGTCCATGTGCTGAGACAGGGCGAACGGGGCCATGTTCTGCAGATGCCACGCAGTGAGGGTAGGGAGCCCAGCACCAGATACCCAGCGGACGGCTGCTCCCCACCTCACTGGTGCCAGAAGGTGCACGTTGGCCCTACTCTATTAATGTCAAGGAGAAGAGGTGGGTGGCGGGCTAGGGGGTAATTCTGTCTCAGGAGATAACTTTCACTGAGAGCCAGTGCCGAGGTGACCGATACGACCAGTACCCGAAATCGGGGTGACCCCACGCGGTGCCAATACCAACGTAGCCTGGAACACCGATGCCCGAAGACGACCTCCGCAGGGTACCCGCCCAGCGGAGGCCCGACGGCTGATGCGCGCGGGCTCGGAAGTGATCCAAGCTGATGTTAGTACGGAGGTGTTCCGCAGCGCCGGTGGCCGAGGAGCGCCCCGTGCCCGGCGCGATCTGCCGGCGCCCGCCCCGCTCACCTGTGCCCGAAGAGCCGCAGCCCGGGGAAGCGCCGCTTGCTTAGGCGCCGCGGCGTCTTGTCCGGCTCGGGACCGGCGTCGCGCTCGGAGCCGCTGGACGAGGCGGAGGCCGACTCGGAGTCGCTGCTCCGGGCCTCGGGGCTGCCGTCCCGCGGCTCCATCCGGCCCTAGCCCCGGCCGGCGGCGGGACTGCTGGAGACGCCCATGCCGGGCCGGCGGCCGGGCTCAGCA
>NW_006408593.1:12176116-12200423 GCF_000296735.1 Chrysochloris asiatica | reverse complement strand
CTAGCGCATCAATTCATAGCGCCACACCAGGACTCAGCAACTGGTCTACCAGGGGCCAAAAGACTCGATAGGACTTGACCTACGTGCACTGAGGCACCTAAACACAGAAGGCTCCCCTTAGCCTCCCCACGCCAAACAACCTACATTCTTACAAATGTACACCGGTGAAGGCGGCTGCCACCACTTTCCCTCCCACATCCACATGGAATATATACTTCTTTCATGCTCCCCATGACTCCTCGCAACCACCACACACAATCTTCATTCTTATGCACTTGGTTCAAATCAAACCCTTGGGGACAAAAGTTACAGTGTCCCCCATGTACACTTCTTACACAATTATGCTCACTTATTACTCAAACTGGAGTCCTGGTGTGGCGCTGTGGGTTAATACGCCAGACTGTAAAGCCGTTTGAATTGCAAGGTCGGTAGTTCGAGCTCACTAGCTGCTCCTTGGAAACCCTATACAGGGTCGCTATGGGTCGGAATCGACTCGACGGCACTTAACAACAACAACTACCCCAGCCTCTCACACTCAGAAATACAAGAGGAACAATGACCGTCATACAAGCACCAATGAGGAACAGACATGTTTCCCATACAGACAAATTCATTCAAATCAAAATTGCTTCCTACCTTTTCACACACCCCTAACACCCAGCGTTCTAACAATACAATAGCCAAAGGAGCCTGTAGATCTCTAACATCCACGAATTCCCTCCACACGACTTATGCCCTCGGAAATACATTTGCAAAGAACAGTAACAGTATACCACTCCCGTTCATGGACAGACCATGTTGCTGTTGCTACTGTTAGGTGTCGTTGAGTTAACCTCCAATTCTGGGCGACCCCAGGTGTGCTGAGTAGAGCTGTTCCCTAAGATTTTCAGGACTGGTTCTTTCAGAAGCAGATCACCAGGTCTGTCTTCCCAGGTATTTCTAGGTGGGTTTGAACTGCCAATCTTTTGGCTAGTGGTCAAGCACTTAACTGTTTGCAGCACCCAGACACACACACAAATACCCACCAAGACAATGGTTCCACGTTGCCGTATCCCTCTTAACAAGCACACAGAGAGAAATACATCTCGCATGCACACAAGTACACTCTCAAAGGTGGCAGAAATCTTCCTCCTCCAGACACGAGAAAGCAAATGAGTAGCCATGTATGGTGGCAGAGCCGTCACACACATGCCTGGGATTCAAGAGCTACAGCAGCCTCTGAGAGCTAGCTCCAGGGCTGACAAAGAGAGGTCAGGAAGCTAACGAGCATGATCTTCTCCTTTCCCTTCCCTGTCACCTCCGCTCCCCATACCCTGCCACCCTGATGCCCACTGCAGCTGAGTGCCACTTCTGTTCATGCTGCTCTCTGCAAAGCCACATCCTGTGTCACCTTCACTTTCACCCTTTCCTTCGTGGTTCTGGCAGCTCATTTTTCCAGCCTCAGCCAGACACTTGTAGCCAATGCCGGAGGCTGTGGCCTGAGGGCAAGCCTATGAGAACTAGCCAGCATCAAAGGTCCAGAAACTTCTCCCAGCTGCCCTCAAATTTCCTGCTGGCTTGGAGAAGGTGGGGACCAGCCCTCCAGACAGCAGCTGGTGCCAGAGTGGTCAGGAGAAGGGGATGAAATTCCCAAGCAGATCTGACACTTGCTTCCTGGAGTACCTGGGTCCTAGTGGGGAAGTTTCCCAGGATCAGAGGTGGATGAAGAGTTTCCTCAAGGTCCTACAGCTGGTTCCGAAAGCTTCAACATCCAGCTCCACACTTCTGTGGGAGCTCTTTTCCACAAATACTTATGCGGTTAGCTTCCTCCATTCTTAACCTCCCGTGAGCTCAGGTCTCACCATGCCAGAGCTCCCCTACTCCATGCTGAGAACCCCCTTCCCTTGTCTGTGCCCTTCTTTGTGCCTCCATGGAGCTGCAGGCAGCAGGTGGTATCATGGTACTTCGCCCACCTCTCCACCCCAGAGAAAAGGCTCCCAGAGAGACAGAAGTCCCTGAGCCCACACCCAGGTCATCCCAAGAACCTACTGTGTCTGGGGGGCCTCGGCTGGGATCTGTGGCACGTCCCAGGATCGGTAGCGCCACATCTGCCTCAGTGCCCCAGGCTGCTGTTCCTCTCCTGTCCCCAGCGTCTCCGCTGGGCCCAGAACTGCGGCCACATCGCAGCCTCCCCCGGCACTGTGGCCGGCCCCCAGTGCGTTCATCCTGCCCAGCGACTCTCTTCCTCTTTCGGCACTTCCTGACCTGGGGGGGGGTGGCGGGGGGCAGCCTGCGAGAGGCCTGCTGGCCAAGGAGCAGAGGACCACAGGCCTTGCAGGCGCCTTCCGCTGGCGGGGGCAGGAGGCGACTGCGCTGTGGAGCTGCATGGGAGGGCCAGGGGCAGGTGGGGACAAGCCCAGCCCAACAACAGGAGACAGACAGCCCAAGAGTCAGAGGCTCCAGGCCGCCACCAGGCCTGCCTGGACTAGAAGCTGCACCCCACCCCCAGTCTGGTCTTCCTTTCCGTTAACCTCTCCCACCTTCACTTCTTAACCCTGCTGAGGTTTCCCATTCATCACAGCCACTGGGAATGCTGGTTGGGGTGCCTAGCTCTCTGTCCTTAGCACCTCTGTATGACTGTGGCCCAGGCACATGGGAGTAGCAAGAGCAATGTGGGCAGAATCAGAGATGTGGGGCATGTCCTGTTTTTGCCACTTACCAGCTATGTAAATTGGTCATAAGCAGGTCATAAACCACTCTGAGCCACCTGGACTGACTTTCAGAATGTGGTTGGGTGCTGTCCAGTCAATTTTCAACTCATTGTGATCCCGTATGACAGAGTAGAACTGCCCCATAGGGTAAGGATCGCTATAAACAGATAAACAAATGAATACACTCTGAAAGGACCTTTTCTGAGCCTCTGTTTTCTTTTCAGTAAAATTGGAGGGGGCAATAATAATAATAGAATTTACAGGGATGTGGGAGGATTAAGTGAGTGGGGAAAGGGTTTACACATTCATTCATTCAACAAATATTTACTGAGTGCCTTCTATGCGCCCGACACTGTGTCCATGAGCAGCGATCCCGCACAGTGACAAAGCAGGGCTTTGTCCTCATGGACAAGGATAGTAATGAGACAAATAATGTCAGGTAACATTGTAAAGAAAAAAAATGAAGCCAAAATGAAGGAGGAAGAGATGGGGGTGGTATTGGAAAGGGGGGATGGTGAAGGTTCTGGGGAGGTGATCACTGGAGTCTGAATGAATCGAGAAAGCAAACTCTGACAGTCTGGGGAGATAGCATGCTAGGTGGAAGGAAGAGCAAGGGCAACAGCCCTGAGAAAGAACATGCCTATGGTCCCTGAAGACTAGCAAAAAGACCAGTGTGGCTGGACAGATAGATCTCTAGAGGCCAAACTGTGATGGTAAAGAAATAGTAAGCCATTTATTATTAGAGTTGGTTCTGCACAAGGAATTGTACCTTCCTTAAATACTTTTTACTCACACTGCTCTATGATGAGTCGTATACATGTGTGTTACCCCAGGAAGGCTGTGAGTTTCTCGAGGACAGAAATGGTGTCAGTTCAGCTCAGTTCAATAAGCCCTGAGGCACAGAATCTGCGGGGGCGGCGGTGCACACAGTGCAATCCCTTCTCTAGAAACCTTGACAGGGTGCTATAGTCACTTTGCATCCTCTAGATTGGAACATAATATTTTCCAATAAATATTTGTTTAATAAATGCATACTATCTAATGAATAATTAATACTCAGTAACAATGAAACAAAACTAGTATCTCTTGGACACTTCCATGCCAGAAACCTACTGAGTACATAAACACACAGTAGCTCACTGGTGGTGGTTGGTGGTTATGTGCTGTGGAGTCGGTTCTGACTCATAGAGACAGTGTACAGGGTTTCCAAGGCTGTAAATCTTTATGGGAGCAGAAAGCCTCATCTTTCTCCGTGGAACAGCTGGTAGTTTTGAACTGCTGACCTTGTGGTTCACAGGTGGATTCATTTTAATCCTCTCTGAGCCAACTCTGTTCTTTTCCTCCTTTTACAGATGGGGATGAGGGACAGTGGTGGTTCAGGGGTAGAATTTTGACCTTTCTAGTAGGAGACCCAGGTTCAATTCCCACTTCATGTTCAGCTACTACCTGTCAGTACAGTCTCCAGACTACGGTTGACTAGGAAGAGAGGCCTGGAGATTTCCTTCAGAAAAATAAATCCCTAGGGATCACAAAGATCTGATCCACAACAGTCACTGGGCAGTTTTAAATTCCATTGTGCGTGGGATCCCCATGCGTTGGGGACTGACTCAGTGGCAGCTAACAAAAGCAACATCATAAATGTCCCCCAGCTGGTAAGTGGTGCGAGTTAGACTCTAACTTGGGTCTGGCTCTTAACTAAGCTGCTCTGTTGCTTTCGGTTGGGGATGTGGGCAGGTGATGTGCCTCCGCTTCATCAGCCCCTTTCCCAAAGACTCTCCTGCCAGTTCATCATCTCTGGGTCACTCAAGGCTGTGACCTATCAGAGACACTGCCAGCTAGGCCAAGGCCAATTCTGGAAGGAGGCCTTGTAGGGTCTTATCCTCCTCTCCAAGGCATTCTCCAAGCCGCTTGATCAGTTAAACAGAGGAAATGGGGTTGGGCTTGTTTTCCATCTGAGGCATCTGGCAGCCCCGGAGCAGCAGAGGGCAGGAAGTGTGGCTCCTGGAGGGGAAGCCAGGCAGGCTGGAGGCTCTAAGGGGCAGAATAATCCCAACTGTGACGTTGGGGCCCCCTTGAGCTTGCACGCTTCAAAGCTGTCAATCATTACTCTGCTGTCCAGGTGTGGTAGGGAGGCCAAGGCAGGAAGGGACAGGTGCACGCGACTGGGGAGGATGCCCTTGGCAGTTCCTAGGACAATATGTGTCAGCACTGGGGAGCTGGGGACCCCTTGGAATTCACCGGGATCCACACAGGAAGAGGAATCTGGGTAAGAAAATTATTCTGGGCTTGGATGAAGCCCCAGAGGGTAAGGTGTTCTACTTTCCATGGCCTGGATGAACAAGTGGGAGCTGGGGAAAAGCAATGTACCAGGGCAGTGAACAACCCACGACCTGGACATTCTCTGCTCTCAAAACCCATCAAGCCAGCGTCCTTGGCCTGGCCTTCAAGGATCCTAATGTGCTGCCTCCTCTCTCCTTTTGTACTTTGCAGGCTTTTCCTGCAGAGTTTTTCTTGCGATTCAGGCCATGCCAGTGCCAGCCTCAGTAGGTGCTCAATAAACCCTTTTTCCTTCCCTCTTTGCTCACACTTCTTTCAACATGCCATCCTCATCCCTGCCACCCCATCTGCTTTTGCAGCCCTTCATGTTAGACTGTCAAAATCTCCATCCTCCAAGCCCCAGTGCACGCAGCAAAGGTAAGAATGTGGAAAGAGTCCCAGATACAGAGTCTCCATTGGCTCAAATTCCAGTCCTTGCTGTGTGACACTGGGGCTTCATTTCTAAAACGAGTGGGGAATCAGAGATAGGGGTGGTATTGGAAAGGGGGGATGGGGAAGGTTCTGGGCCTTCATTTCTAAAACAAGTGATCTCTAAGATGGTTTCTAGCTCTGACAGTTCCATTGGAATCTCCTTCCCTTGTCTCTATTCACTGACAAATATTTTGTAAATCTCTAATAAGGAGTCCTGGTGAGGTGCTGTTAGGATAAGCACTGGACTACTAACCACAAGGTTGGCAGTTCAAACCCACCAGCCAGCCACTCCTTGGAAACACTATGTGGGGTTATGGGGTCGCTATGAGTCAGAACCGGCACTTAACAATAACAGTAAGTGTCAAATACCATTCCAGAGTCAGAACTCCCACCTGACTATCTCCGACACCAAATTAATTCCTACTGATGGTAACCCACAGGACAGAACAGAACAGGGCTCCTTGTTGTCAATAATAACCTACTGCCATTGAGTTGATTCGGACACATAGTGACCCTCTGTAGGATTTTTATGGCTGTAAATCTTTACAGGAGCAGAAAGCCTTCTCTTTCTCCCATGGAACAAAAACAGCTGGTGGATTCAAACTGCTGACCTTGTGGTTAACATGCCAACTCTTAATCCACTACGGTACCTGGACTCCTGTTCCAGATGATTTGATCTTTTGTGTACATTAGTCTTGTTTCTTTATAAGATTCTAGAGCCCTACACAGCTCCTATGGAGTCCTGGTGTGGCGCTGTGGGTTAATGCGCTGGACTGCAAAGTTCCTTTGAACCTCAAAGTCAGCAGTTCAAACTCACCAGTCACTCCTCAGAAATCCTATACAGGGTCGCTAAGGGTTGGAACTGACTCAATAGCACTTAACAGCAATGCAGCTCCTAGCTCAGTACTGGGCACACAGTGTATACTCAGTAGCCTCTCCTGGAAGCTGAAATAAGTTGACTGTTGTTGTTGTAGGTGCTAGTTGCCTTCTTGTTAATTTCAACTCATGGCAACTCCGTGTGTGCGGAGTAGATCTGTGCTCCACAGGATTTTCAAGGCTGTGACCTTTTGGAAGCAGTTCACCAGGCCTGTCTTCCCAGGCACCTCTGGGTAAGTTTGAACCACCAAGCTTTCTTTGGTAGTTGAGTGCTTAATCATTTGTGCTACTCAGAGACTCCAAGTTGAATATATGCAGTTGTCCAAAAAAGCTGAGCAAGAGGGAGACAAACTGGCTTCCTTCTACATGAACACTTGTTGTTAGATACGCAGGGATTTTGGTCTAAGTCTCTCTCTCTAGGTCTCCAAGTCTGTGATGAGGTACCTGCTGAAGCCCTTGGGAACAACTCAGAGCCTGAGGGTCCCTTTAGATCGCTGGTCTCTGTGTAGGCGTCAGGCCTCTGCCCCAACCTGAGGAGACTGATGATGCTGGGCTGCAGGTGTCACTGGCTAAGGACAGATGGAAATTTGATTAGGCTCCTTCTGGGCAGCTTCATTAAAGTCATGAGCAGGCAGGACCCTGGAGGTGGGGCTGGGAACCCTTTCTCACTGGGGCAAGACATTTGCTTTGTGACAGCTAGGCAGCCAAAAGTGGTCCCTAAAACCTCAAGTTTTGTTAGAAGTTGTCCTTTGGCACCTTCCAGGTCCCCAGGCTGGAATTGTAAGGAAGCTTACTTTGGGTCAGCTAGTTGTTATTGTTAAAGTGCCATCAAGTTGGTCCTGACCCATGCGACCCTGTATAGGGTTTCTGAAGAGTGACTGGTGAGCTCGAACCGCCAACCTCGTGGTTCAAAACGACTTTGCAGTCCAGTGCATTAACCCACAGCACCACACTAGGACTCCTAGATCTCCCCAAAGGGGACCAAGCAGCCCAGGGCAGCATCAGCAGGCCTCCTACCCTCTCCCTAGCTGCTGGCTCCTGAGCCAGATTGCAGAACAGCCTTTCAGCTTCTTTACCCCTCTCCTAGTCTCCTCCTCTCCCCAGGGATGTGTGCACTTACACAGAGCCAAAAGTAAAGCTCTTTAAATATGCAGGTCAGGTCCTCAGCAGTCTGCCAGAGCAAAAGGCCATGGATTTGGGATTAAAACAAATCTCTGGCTGAATCCTAGCTCTACAATTACTGACTGTGTGATCTTGGACAAATTGCTTAACTTCTCTGAGGTTCTGTTTGTCATTTGTAAACTGGTGATTAGAACAGGCACTCCAACTCTTAGTGACCCCACGTGGCAGAGTAGAAATGCCTCCATAGAGTTTTCTAGGCGGCTTTTCTCCCTTGGAGCTGCTTGTCATTAAGTGCCCTTGAGTTGGTTCTGATCCATAGGGTTTCCTGTATAGAGCTTGAACCACCGACCTTATGGTTCAATCTGACTTGCAGTCCAGCGCATTAATCCACAGCGCCATGCCAGAAGGCTGGGTCCTAACTGCCAGCCTTTCTGTTAGCAGTCCGGTGCTGAACCGTTGACCCTCAGGGCTTCTCCTGACAGTCACCATGGGGACTAAATGAGTTTGCAAGGGACCTGGCACACTAGCATAGGGTGGATCTACAAAATATTCTAGTTCAAGTACGGGAAACCTTTTTCAATTGGGGGACTGCTCAGTGGACCTCACTTTCTCTGGGCCCCTGCTCAGTTTTCCTCCCTGAGCCTCTCAGGCCTGCAGCATAGTTCACACACAGTGGAGCCCTGCAAAAGTCTAGCGTCCAGTCCCATGCCTGGGAGAAATGTTCCCCCCATTTGTCCCTGGGACCCCCTCTGAATGCTCTGTTCTGAAAATGTACCAAATGAAGTAAAACTGAGAGCTTCAGACCTAGGCTTTTGTGATGCCTGGCTCCTGGTCACAATCCTGACAGTCTACCAAGCAGAACCTAGTTATATACTCAGATGATTCTATTGTCATGGTACAGAGCTGCTAGACATATGTCCCAAGGCCTGGGGTGCCACAATGGGACTGAAGAAGCCCCTCTTGAGGACTCCAGTCTCCACACTTCTGCCTTTGGTAAGGCCTGCCTCCCACCCCCACCCTCACAGGGCACTGCCCTTCTTGGCCTTTGACTCACTTGTCAGCACAGATCCCGAGGGGGCTGGGTGGGTAAAGAGTTCCGGGCTGAGCCCAGCCCTTCCCAAAAGAAGGGAAAAGGATGGACCCCTGCTTGCGGCTTCCTCTGGCAACCGCCCCCTCCCCCAGCTCCAGCTCCAGCTCCAGCTCTCTGCCCCCGGTTTTTGCATTTTTAATTCAGGACAGAATGTGATCTCTTGCAGCTCCTTGCTTTATCCTGTTGCTATTTAAATTACAAATCGGCCCCATCTCCCTGTCACTCTTGGATTATTTTTAGCTTCTGGTAAATAGCAGCAGGGAGAGTTGGATCAGGTGCCCCTCCCTCGAGGAGCTGTGTACCCACAGCCGCGTGCCCGCAGCAGGGGGCACCCTCCCTTGCCAGTTGGCACCCCCAGTCGCTCCCTGCCAGCCCTCTGTTGGGGGAGAAGAGATAGGAGGAGGGCTGCAGGCTGGGACCTACACAGATGTTCAGCTCCCGCTTTTAGTCACGATTAAGCTCAGTCACCCACCCAACCCTCAAGGCCGTCCTCCTTCAGGCCTTCCAGGACCATCCAAACCACAAGGAGAGTCAACACAGACTAGATGACAAAACATCTAGCTTGTGTTTCATCCCTTCTACGAGTCAGGAGTCCTGCTGTAGTACTGTAAAATAAACAGTGGACTGCTAACTGCAAGGTTGGTGGTTCAACCCCACCAGCCTCAGAAACCATATGTAGGGCTGCTATGAGGCTGAACTGACTCAACTGTACTTAACAACAACAACAACATGAGTCAGAAGGGAAGTCTCTGGGCAGTATGAATGGTTAACATACACGCAGCTGCTAACCCAAAGGTGAGAGGTTTGAGTCCACTCTGAGGCATCTTGGAAAAAAGCCCTGTATGATCTGCTTCCGAAAGCTCACATCCATGAAAACCTTAGGAATGCAGTTCTATTCTGCAACACATGGAGTTGCCAGGAGTTGGAATCTACTTGAGAGAGACAGGTTTAGTTGTTTCCGAGTCATGAGTCATCCCTGGGGGATTAACAAACTTGGCAGCTAACTGAAAGAGGGGAGGTTCAAGTTCACCCAGAGGAGCCTAAGAAGAAAGGCCTGGACGTCAGCTTCTGAAAAAGCAGTCATTGAAACCCTATGGAGCACAGTTCTACTCTGACACACATGGGGTCACCATGAGTTGAAATTGACTAGACAGCAATGGGCTTTTGAATGAATCAGGAACTTGACATCTCTTATCTTTTTTAGTTTTCTCAGTCCCTCTCTTGTGTAGGTAATATTATTTCCATTTTCCACAGAAGGAACAGGAGGCAGAGGTGACTATGACCGACCAGTTAGAAAGGTGTGGGGCTAGGAGTCAGAACCCAGGTCTCTCTGATTCTAAAGCCTGTGTTTATACAGTGCATATACACTGTACTGCATCTCTTAGCAGAAAGTCTGTGCCATTTTGCTCAATGCCCAAGTTGACTCCTAATACCCACTGTCGGCTATTGTTTCCTGTGTGTTTGTCTGTCCCTATATAAGGTCAGGGACTAGCAAAGTGTGGCTCACAGGCCATATACAAGATGCTGCTTGCTTTTGTGTGACCTGTGGGCTGGAACAGTTTTTATATTTTTAAATGGTTGAGGGGAAAATCTAAAGAATAATATTTCATTATAGGGAAAATGATGTGGAATTGCTCTATAGAGCAATACAGCCATGTTATCATTTATGTATCGTCTGTGGCTGTTTTCAATTCCTGAGTGGCAGAAACAGTTAAGTGCTTGAGGACTAGCCAAAACGTTGGCAGTTCAGTTGCCTTAGAAGAGAAACCTGGTGATCCGCTTCCAAAAGTGAAAGCCCTGCTCTAAAAAGGATCATAATAGGAGGTCCTGGATAGAGTGGGAGAAAAGTGTAGAACAAAACTCAAAATCTTAAAAAAGACTGGGCTAACTGGTCTGACTGGTTGTTGTTAAGAGTCGTGGAGTCAGTTCTGACTCATAGTGACCCTGCATAGGGTTTCTGAGACTGTAAATCTTGGCAGGAGCAGAAAGATTCTTCTTTCTCTCACTGCATGGCCGGTGGGCTCAAACCACCAACCTTGTGTTTCTTAGTCCAGAGCTTATTCTAGACAGAGCCACTGTACTCCTGAGGGAGACTGGTTTGTTGTTATGTGCCATGGAGTCGATTCCGACTCATAGCGACCCTGCATAGGGTTTCTGACGCTGTAAATCTTTACGGGAGCAGAAAGCCTCATCTTTCTCCCACAGAGCAGCTGGTAGTTTCGAACTGCTGACCCTGAGATTAGCAGCCCAATTTGTAACCACTATGCTACCAGAGCTCCTTAGGGGAGACTAGGGGAGCTCACTTAATCACTGTTCAGGCCTGGAACTGAACTCGCCCTCAGGGCTCAACTTTTTGCCAAACAATAGGCAGGTCTATTATTGTTGTTAAGTGCTTTTGAGGTTCTGACCCTGAATAGTTTTTGAGGATTGGCTGGTCTGTCTATAGGGTGAACAAAAACACCAGGGAGGTATGCACTCCTTAGAACAATCAACAACATCAAAAGGGCACCATTCGCCCAGGGATAAATCTCAAAAGGCAGAAGGAAGACCGGAAATGGTAAACACAGGAAGGAAGTGGGAAGAGTACTGTTCCATTGTGGGACCTGCAAGTCAATGTCACAAAACAAATGTGTATGAATTATTGAAGAGCAAGCCAATGTACTCTGTAAACTTGCACTCAAATGACAACAAGAGGTAAAAAAAGAAAAAGTAAAAAGGTCCTCGTCCTTGAAAACCCCATGGAGCACAGTTCTATTCGCAACACATGGGGTCACCATGAGTCAGAAATGACAGGATGACAACTAACAACACAACAGCCGCGGTGCTTAGTAGTGGCAACAGAGACTGCATGACCTGCGAAGTCTAAAATATTTACGGTCTGGTCCTTTGCAGGAAGTGTGCCAACCCCATGCAACACCATTTTCTACAAATGCTGCCTTGGCATAGTTGTGAGACCCCAGCTCGAGGCCGGTCTGTTCCCCTTCTTGAGCAGCTAATGATTAAGTCCACTCTCCAACTTCTCCATTTATCAGCTTCTTTTATTCCTGGGCCACCATGTCCTCATCCTAATCACTCTGGGGCCAGGTACCCAATAACGCGGGATAGCCCCCATGCCTCCCAGTCTGCAGAACGATTCCAAATGCTCAGTTTCCAGGAAGCCTGTACAATTCAGCTAATTCCACCCTGTTTGCCATACATAAGCCCTCTTCTACAATTGCAGCTGCTTGTGACCTTGTCCCTGGGTGTAAGTCCCCGTGTGGCCCTCTGCATCACGGTGTACTTTACCTTCCAGTTTCTGGGACCTGTGAGTATAATAAAGCTAGTTCTTTTCCATGACCTCCGTGACTTTTCTTTCCAATGTCGCACCTGGCTTACCAGTCCATGGGATCTGTATCAGGATCTCTAAAAATAGGACTTGAACATCCATTTAAAAAGCAATCCCAAGAGATCTGGGCTGGGAACTGCTGGGCTTAGTCCCAAAGGTCATGGTTGCATCTCCCGACTGGTCCTTTCAGACTCAGCCCATTATCCTTTGCATCTCTTTGGCTTTTCCCATCTGGACCCTTCCCTCCAATGGCCTCATTAGCTCCAAGATCCTTTAGGAATTCCTTGAGGGTATGGGAGAGATCTTTCTTCTCAGCCAAATGCAGACATATGAGGTCAGGACACACCCTCCATACCCTTTTTTTTTCTTTTATTGGAAACCAAAAATCCAACCCATTGCCTTGGAGTTGATTCACAGCACAACAGTGTTTCTTGGCTGGAATCGTTATAGGAGGGAGCATCATTAGCCCTTTCTTTCAAAGCACTGCTGAGGGGTTTGAAGCGCCAACCATTAGGTTAACATTTGAATGACAATCATTTGCACCCCTCAGGGATCTGATTGGAAACCAAGCAGGCTCTGACTCAAGTCCTTCCCTTACCTCCCCCTCAGCCCCCAACCTGGTATCTGGCCTTGTGCCAGGCTCAGACCTGCCTTCTCTTTACCCACTTAAAGCTGCTGCCAGGCTGCTTCTGGCCTATGCCAGGGCTGGAATGAGGAGAACTGATTTCTCAGAAGCCCACGCATCCCTACAAGCCTCTACTGTCCTGCCGACAGCCCCTGTCCTCACTTACGTCAGAGGCAGCCAGGCCACCGGCCCATTTCCGCTTTTCCATCCCTCGCCCTCAGATTTTTGCACCCGCACATTTTGGTCTAAAAGTCTTTTCTCCCTGTGAAGGGCTTTCAATTGCTTTTCTTAGCAACTCCTCACAGCAAGGTGGGAGGTTTAGTTTTGAGCCAGAGCAGCAAGGAACTGTGGTGGGTGGAGGATTTAAAAAGGGACTCAATGGGCAGCTGCTGCCAGCCTCAGGGCAGCCTGTCCATGTAGAACAGAGTCGGTGCTTAGACCACTGCAGATGGAAGCCACATTGGAGGTCTTAACCAGAAAGTGTAGCTTCTCCTACTGCGGTCTCATGGGCCTGGCACCTGGAGAGACTTCGAGGACCTCCTTGGGGGTCTCTCCTTGCTTGATGCCCTGTCCAGTTCTGGACCTAAGGTTGGGCTCTGGCCTGAGCCCAGGATGTGGGAAGGTACCGTGTCTGATCTGTCCAGGTGTGACAACTGGACACCGCCCTAGTGTGGTCCTCTGCAACGCTCACACAGGTCATCCAGGGGTCTCCTGTTCCCTCTGAAGTTTGGTTACTTTGTGTCCTTGGCAACAAGATGGACTGGGCTGTGGGGTCTTCATTCAGAAACCACCCTGGAGTAATCCCACATTTTGTATTTGCCTCTCTGTGTGTAGTGGTGGTGGTGGTGATGAGCCGTGGAGTCGGTTCTGACTCATAGCAACCTTGTATAGGGTTTCCAAGGCTGTAAATCTTTAAGGGAGCAGAAGCCTCATCTGTCTCCCACAGAGAAACTGGTAGATTCAAACTGCTGACCTGCTCATAATCCACTATGTTACCACTAGACTCCATTCTAGTGGAACAAGCTACACTTCCTACCTCAGCTCTGTGGTGTGGCTGCATGTGGCATCCTCCATCCCAGCCTTTCACATATTGTCTGCTCCCCACCCACCAAGCCTCTACCCAACTCTGGCCTCCTTTCCAACTCCAGATGCTGCTTGTTCCTCCTTCACAGCCCAGGGCAACCTTGGGAGTCATCCTTCATGTTACAGACGAAGAACTAAGGTCCAGAGAGAGATATTATCTAGCTCAAGGACACACAGCAAATCTTTGGTAAAAGCAAGAAGACAAAGCAGGTCTTCTGACTCCCAGGATTCTACATTGTACTCCCCCCTACCCCAGGTAGTGGCTGAACTTTTGGGGATTCTTCCATCTGCTGCCAGAAGGCATAGGCAGATGTCAACCTCCTCTCAGCCGAATGTTCTGGAAGAATTTGGCAATGGGAGCCCATTGTACCTTATTACTCAGAGTGAAGGCGAGGTGGAGGAGGTGGGGCCCTGTTGAAGCTGAGCCCTCTTCCCATTCATTCTGAGCAGCCCTGACCTGGAGCAACCTTCTCCCCTTCTCTCCCATCCACCCCAAATTACGGGGACCTCACAGTCATTAAGAGAATCCATCAAGCTCCCAGGGCTGGGCTGATTTGATGAAACATCTTTCCAAACACCCCAGGGAGAGCCAGGGTAGTTTCAGACATAAGGTAAGCCCCATTGGTTGTGGATAGACAGGAATGTGTCCTAACTAGGCCATAGTTTCAAAGACTTCAGATGCTCCATTATTCCTGCTGGGGTCAGCAAGTCCAAGGAGAAGCTGTGGTCTGAGAAGAGGAAGGTAAAGTCTGCGCTGGGATGTACCCCATCCCAAAGATCCACTGTCAGTGTGGCTTACCCACCCTTGTTCAGAAAGAACCCCTCCCTTACATACATCCATTCCAGATCACTAAATTGGCCCCTGGCGCCCAGTCCAGCTTGTTCCTCCTGAGGTGGTAAGGACCAGGGAGAGGGAGTCCTGATTAAAAGCTATCGTGGTGGAGGTTCAACCTGCCATTGTGGGCATTAGCGAGAACAGATCCTGCAGGGACCCACCCACCCCCATCTCACAGCAGCAGGGGTTCAGCTGTGGTGCACAGGACACTCGATTGACATTTGCACCCACAGGAGAGCTCAGATTAGAGTTGCTGAATGAGTAGGGGGTCCTTTCTTTCTCTTAGAGGAAGGGTGTGTGTGTGTGTGTGTGTGTGTGTGTGTGTGTGTGTGTGTGTCTTACTCATCTCTCTCCTCAGAGCCCAGCACAATGCCGGGCACACAGCAAGCACTTCCGTATGGTAATTCCATGTTGCACGACTAAGGCCATCCGGAGAAGGAAGTCTCCCAAGTTTCCAGCACCAGTGGGCATTCAATGAATGTTGCTGAATGTGGGAAGTGATCCCACCGCTGCGCGTCCTAGCGCCCCAACTTCCTTACCTGTAAGACACCTGCTTACGTAGGTGCATGTGGCGGAAGTGCTCCTCCAGGGGGGGCTCTGGGGCAAGGCCCCGGGGCCCCTCCGGCCACAGCTGCGAGACTGCGGCCTCCTCCCCACGCCGGCAGCGCCTCCGCACTACCTCCTCTTGGGTTGCTCGACCGCCGCCAGGCCCGTCTCCGCGGGGCTCTCCGCCTCCCGGCCCCTCCGCCATGCCGCGACCTCCCCGGGTTCCCCGCTCAAGTTCAGCGTCTCTCTTCCTCCCGGGCTGGAGGACTCGACGCGGGGAGGGTGGACGCGTTGGGGTCCGCGCGTCCCTCCCGACGCCGGGCTCAGACGACCGGCGCAACAAGGTGCGGGGCGCGGCGCCTGGGGAGGGTGCGCGGCGTCCTCCTGCACCCCTGGGGGGCCTGGCGGGCGTCGGGGCTGTGTGGTGACCCGGGCGCCACCCGGACGGACGGCTGGCGCAGGAGCTGCTCTGGAGCCCAGCGAGAGCGCTCTGCAGCCGCTGCCGCGCCGCGCACCAGAGTATCACCTTAGAGACTCTCGCCAGCCCGTGGGCTCGGGAGGGGCGCCCCGCCCCGTCAGCTCGGCTCAGCCAGGGCGCGCACGAGCCTGGCCGGGGCGCGGGGTCGCGGGGCGGGCGCCGCCTGGGCCACCGCGTCTGCTGCCTCCCCCTTCTCCCGCGGCTGGCAGCTGCCAATCATTACTCCCCAGTCACTCAGCGGCTGTGAGCCCCCCCCCCACCTCTCCCGCGCTTTCCGGCTCCGCGGCGGGCAGGTTGGGGGCGGGGGCGGTTACAGGAGCTGACTTTAACCCCGTCGGTGCCACAGGGATTTAGAGACCTCCTCTGATTTAGGGAAGGGGCATGGGGAGGGAAACATACCCAGCAAGGCCTGGAATTTGGAGATGGACCTGGTTGCTGGTCACCCTGTATCCCTAGCCTAGAGCCGTTATGGACCATTTCTGAGAAATCCAGACAGGCATGGGTGTGGACAAACTTCCCCAACTTTAGCCTCCTTAAGGACTCTGAGGCTGCAGGACTAGGGTGTCCCAGAGTTCAATCGACCTTCAGAGTCAGGGGTGTGAGACTGAAGGGAGGGGAAAACGTCTTAGACGCCCCCTTAAGGTCATCTTGCACTTCTCCTTCTTCTCCCCCTCCCCAATCCCACAGTCCCCTAGCTCTCCTCTCCTTGCATTATCTCCACTTGTTCTTGGGGTGCTCATCACCTAAACTTTATACTATTCTACAATGGGAAGACCTAAATGACTTTTCAACTCTGACCCTCCTATTCATGGCCCAGACTCATTTTTCTGAACATAGCGTCTGTTCTTTGCCTCCCACAGTATTCAGGCTCCTACTTTAGCCTAGCATTCAAAATCCGCCTTGATGTTCTGGCAGTCCAGAGCCATTCCACTCACCTGTGTTCCTAAATCTGGGAACTGGCATCAGGCCCGTAATGTACAGCATCATGTAGATGATGCCTCCATGTGAAATCGCCTCCTGTTGAAATCTTAATCAGTTTCTAATGCTCAGTTCAAAACCCTTCTCTTCCAGGAAGTCTCCCTGCATGGCTCCAGCTAAAAACAAAACAAAACCACTCCTCATTGCTTCTAGCTCCCATTGCCCTCTGAACAGACATCTGGTCTCTTCTGTGTCTTATCTTCTCACCACTGTGACTTGAGAACAGACCAGAGAGTGGGACAGCTGGGATACTCATGGTGCTTCCAAATCTCACTAGTCCTAAGGTGATGGTCTTGCTCCAGTTTGTTCCCACTGCCTATGGCAGGTCCCCTCTTTATTCTTCCTAGGGAAGGTCTGTCCATCCTTCAAGACTCATCTCAAGAGCCACACCCCCCATAAACTTCACCCTGATCTCCAACCACAGATGTTGTCTCCCTCCATAAGCCTCATAGTGATTTCCTGGCATTCTTCAAACACTCCTCTTCTGGCTCTGACACTAACTAACATCTCATTTGATCCTCGCCACAACTCTGGGTGGTAGATGTTATCATTTCCTCCAAGATACAGATGAGGATACTGAGATGTCATTCAAGTGATTTTTTTTCTTCAAGATGACTCAGCCAGTGAGTGATGGTACCAGGAATTACATCCAGGTCTTCTGGCTCTAGAACTCAGGCCCTTTCCTGATCCACCACGCTGCCTCCACACACAGGTCTCAGTTTCCCTCTAATCGATCAATCCCCTAAATACAGAGGCAGGCCTGGGCCAACTCTGCCTCCCATTTTGGATGAATGGAATTGCATGAAATTTCTGGGCTACAGGGCAGCTTCCTCCTTAGAGCTTCTATCAAGAAAAGGAGCTTATACAGGCTTCCAAGAAAGCCCTGCCTGGGAAAAGGGTAGGGTGGGAATGGGGTACCCTGGAGAGCCCCAGCCTCTTAGCTGCCCTTAGGATTGCCCCTCTGGAGTTCTTGGCTCCTGTTGCCAAGCAGCCAGGCCAGGGTAGCCACCTATACCAAGAATTATGGTAGTTCTGGCTGGGTTTGACATTCCCTCACCAGCTGCCTAGCTGTTGGGGTTCCAGGTTGGTTTTTGTTCACATCTTTCCTGCCGAGCACTCCCCACTAGATTCTTTTAAAACTGAGGCTTCTCTCTGCACTCTCACCTCCCCATTAAGACCAGCTGCTGACTGCATTATCTCTTAGCTGTAACTCTACCCTCTTTCCAAGAATCCAAGGGTAAAATGAAGCCCTCCTTCTCCAATCAGCCTGACAGTCTTCTATAGCCTCCCCCAGCTGCAGCTTGCTCCTCTGAACATCTCCAGTTCATTGTCCCTGTGCCCAGGAAAGAACAGCTAATTCTCTTGAGTGTTTACTGTACGACTAGCCTTGCGCTAAGAGTTTTATGTACCCGTTTTCATTTTTAAGGGTCGGTGCCTTTTTATAGGTGAGGACGCTAAGGCTTCAAGAGGTGGAGTCACTTGCTAAGGCCACACACTTCAGTGCAGCACAGACTCAGAGCAGAGACTAGTAACTGCCACCCAAATTAGAGACCCTTTCAAGCTGAATTCCCAGCTCCTCTCTTCCACCCCTGGAAAGAAACAAGTGGCAGCTGCTACCTACATCACATGGGTGCCCAATTTGACCAGGAGGTTCCTGGAGTTGACCAGCCCTTCTGGGATTGGAATGTAGCCCACCCCAGATCCAGGCATCGCCCACAACCACTCTCTCTGTTGCTCAGAGCTTTGGTTTCCAGGTGTGACAAAAGGCTTGTTGTGGCAATGTGAGGCAGGATGAATGACATTGTGAAAGCCATCACATGTGACAAAGCAGGCTGCTAGGATTGACAATAGAGTGCGGAGGCTGCAGTTCTACTGCTGCAAATGCATTGTGGACGCTCCGCATTGGGGTGGTGGCACATGGCACTGAGGAGGTGGTGTGTCAACAGGTGGCTTGCGGAGTTGAAGGGGGGACTAACCTTGCATTCAGACATAGGATGGGAAGACAGCCTTGGTATGGACTGGCATAGGGTGGCAATCCATTTTGACCATCTCACCAAATCCTGGGCACTCTGGATTAGTTATTCTAGAAAGCCTCACGGTAGTGGATCTTGTGCAGAAATTTAAAAAACTGCGTGTGAAAGGGGTATCTAGAGGAGAGGGAAAGGGGTGTTAGCATGGGGGATAGAGCGCTGGAGGGCCCAAGCAAACCTGTGTTCAAATACCAGCTTTCCCACTTACTAACTGTGTGATCTTGGTCAAGTCATCTCACTTCTCTGAACCTTGCTTTCCCCACCTGTTAAGTGAAAACAGAATACCTGTCAGCATTGTTTGAAGCCTTGGTGACACAGTGGGTTAAGCACAGGGCTGTTAACGGAAAGATCGCCTGTTTGAACCCACCAGTTGCTTCATAAGAGAACAATCTGACAGTTGACGTTCATGAAGATTAACAGTCTTGAAAGCCTTTTGGGGCAAGATAGCAGAGGAAGCAGACATATTGAGCTGACCCTCTGCAAACGAAGACATGTAGCCCAAGTGAAAGTGATAGAGATGATGATTCTGGAGCCCTGAGCAGCAGAGGAGAGGACAGAGAGGCAGACTGAGTGCAGACTAGAAGAGGAAGCTGAGCAGGCGCAGTGACAGAAAAGAAAAATAGGCAGACTGTCAGCTGCCATGGAGTGTTGCCTTCATCTTGAGCTTTTGCAAGTGGCTGCTGGCATAGCACACTGCTGGAGGCTGGAGGCAAGGGGGTGCAGTTCTCCCTTGTTCCCATTGTGTCCTCCTGGTTGTGGGTTTGTGGCCAGTCCTGCCATCACCAACACAGCAGCCAATTGCAGCCCCTCTGCTGGAGTCCAGCACCCAGAGTGCAACCCCCACTTCTGGAGGCGGTGAACCCACCCCAAATGATACTGCACAAACAGTGAACAGAGGACTGTGTTCACACTTCCAGTCTTTACCACATCCAGGAGACAGCTAGTGAGTGCCTGAGAACACACAAAAACTTACTTTGTTGTTATTAAGTGCTGTTGAATGGTTCTGACCCATGTTGTTGTTGTTAGGTGTCATCGAGTCCGTACCGACTCATAGCGACCTTATGTACAGCAAAACAAAACACTGCCCGATCCTGGGCCAACCTCACCACTGTTGCCACACTTGAGCCCACTGATGCTGCCACTTGGCCAATCCGTCTCCCAGGGGGTCTTCCTCTTTTTCTCTGACCCTCCACCTTACCAAACACGATATCCTTCTCCAGCGACTAGTCCCCCCGACAATATGTCTGAAGTATGAGAGACGAAGTTTGGCCATCTTGGCCTCCAAGGAGCACTCTGGCTGCACTTCTTCCAAAACAGATCTATTGGTTGTTTTGGCAGCCCATGGCACTTTCAATATTCTCCTCCAACACCATAACTCAAAGGCATCAATTCTTCTACGGTCTTCCTTATTCACTGCTCAGCTTTTGCATGCATATGAGGTTATTGAAAATACCATGGCTTGGGTCAGGCACACCTTAGTCCTCAAGCTGACATCTTTGCTCTTCAACACTTTAAAAAGGTATGTGCAGCAGATTTGCTTAATGCAATATGTCGTTTGATCTCCTGACTGTTGCTTCCATGAGTGTTGATAGTTGTTCCAAGAAGAATGAAGTCCTTGACAACTTTAATCTTTTCTCCGTTGATAAGAATGTTGTTTATTGGTCCAGTGGTGAGGATTTTTGTTTTCTTGACATTGAGATGTAATCCATACCGAAGGCTGTGCTCTTTGATCTTCATCAGTAAATATTTTAAGTCCTCTTCACTTTCAGAAAGCAAGGTTGTATCATCTGCATATTGCAGGTTGCTAATGAGTCTTCCTCCAATCCTGATGCCACATTTTTCTTCATAGAACCCAGCTTCTCTCGGGCTACTTGCTTAGCATACAGATTGAATAAGTACGGTGAAAGAACACCCTGTCTCACACCTTTCTTAGTTTTAAACCATCCAGTGTTTCTGTGTCTGTTTGAACAACTGCCTCTTGGTCCAGGTACAGATTCCTCATGAGCAGAATTAAGTGTTCCAGAATACTCATACTTCGCATTATTGTCCATAGCTTGTCATGATCCACACTAACCCTATATAGGGATTCCAAGGAGCAACTGGTGAGCTTGAACCACCAACCTTGTGGTTCAAGCCGACCGTACATTCCAGTGTCTTAACCTGCAATGCCACACCAGGACTCCAAAAATGACAGCACCATGTCTTGGAGGAAACACAATTTCAGCTTACAGAAAGATACAAGACATAGTGCCTCAAATAAGTGGTCAAAATACAGAGTAGGAGAATATAATAACAAAAATGGTATCAAAACTACTTATTTGATGTTGTTTTTGTTGTTAAGTGACATCGAGTTGATTCTGACCCATAGCAACCCTGTAGAGGGTTTCCAAGGAGCAGCTGGTGAGATTGAACCACTGACCTTGCCGTTCAAACTGAGTTTGCAGTCTAATGCATTAGCCCACAGCGCCACACCAGGACTCCACTTACTTGATAAGGACGTTAAAATGATGCTATTTAGGTGCCTTCAGAGGACTGAGAGAACGTTCAATGAAAGCAAGGAAAACACCAAAACAACTTCTGAAGAATTCAGGAAAACATTACAAGAACAATCTGGCAAAATACATGAAAAATATGGGGACAATACAAGAATAGCAATTAGAAAGCCAGAGGATTAATACTAAAACTTCAGAAATAAATACTGCATTGAAAGTCTAAGAAGTAGAATTGAATCAATGGAAGACCAAATTAGTGAGCTTGATGACAAATATCTCAATATTCATCTTTGAGAGGACTAATCAGAAATAAAAATGTGAAAATCTGAAGAAAGCCTAAGATTTATTAGATGGGACAGTATCAAGAGGAATAGCTTACATGTGACTGGATTTCCGGTCCAGGAAGAAACAACTACAAAAAGTAGAGAAAATTGTCCAAAGAAGTGTTGGAAGAAAACTTTCCTAACATCATGAAAGACGAGAAGGTAACCATTTGAGAAGTTAAATGATCTCCAAGCAGGACAGACCCCAAAATAAAAACACCAAGACATATTACTTTTTGAAACCAAAGGCAAGGAAGGAATCCTGAGAGCAGCTCTGGAAACATGAAAAATTACGTACAAAGAACTAATAAGCTCTGATTTCTCAGCAGAAACCATGCAGGCAAGAAGACAATGTTGTGGTTGTTGGTAAGTGTTATTAAGTGTTATGTTTGGATCTGACTAATAGAGACCCTGTATGGGGTTTATGAGGAGCTATTAGTGAGTTTGAACTGCCAGGCTTGTGGCTCAATCCAACCTTGTGGTTGAGTGCTTATCCTACAGCGCCACACCAGGACTCCAAGAAGACAGTGGGATGACATATGTAAAATTCTGAAAGAGAACCATTTGCCAACCCAGAATCATATCCCCAGAAAAATTGTCCATCAAATACAATGGCAAAATTAATAAATTTTCAGATAAACAGAAAATAAAGAAATGTGTAAAATCAGACCAACCTTACAAAAAATACTACAGGCAGTTCTTTGGACAGAGAACCAACAATAGCAGACGACAATCTGAGACAAACATACATGACTATATAACCCAGAACTCAATCCAGATGTAGACGTATTCAACCTACAAAACTGAAAAATGAGTTTGCAAAAACAACAACAAAAAATGACAAAGTAAAAAGGGAATAATGTGGTTATAGAATTTCCAAATCAAGTAGATTTCAAGAATAAATAAACCTAACTGCAATTCTAAAACTTAGACCAAGCTTTTCTCCTAGCCCTACCTCAACCCCTAACACTAACTCTAGCCCTAACCATAACCCTATCACTAAACTATATCCTCGGCCTTGCATCAACCTAGTCATAGTCCTAACCCTAACTCCTCGCTCCTACTCCCACCCCCTATCTCCCCGTCTCACTAAAAACCCTCTGGAGAAGTTCTGTAGGGACACTATGAGTTGGAGTTGACGCAATGGCAGTTGGTATCAACGCAATGACAGTTGGTTTGTTTTTTGTTTTTGTTTTTGAAGATTGTTTTGTATCCTAATCGGGACATGTAGAGCTCTCAGTCTAATGCCTGGAGTGCCGTAGCTAGTTAACAGATGGGAGGTGGGAGATTATGAACCCTTTGATATCAGGAACTCTGTCTTATTTGTGTCTCAGTGTGGTTATGAGTTGGGCTGCTAACCTCAAGTTCAGTATTTCAAAACTACCAGCTGTTCCACAGGAGAAAGACGAGGCTTTCTGCTCCCATGAAGATTTACAGCCTAGGAAACACTATGCAGGGTCGCTATGAATCAGAACCTACTCCACGGCACACCACCACCACTACCACCCATGTTAGCACAGTGCTAACATTGGGTTACACCACAAATGATTTCGAACAATTAAAGGATGAAGGACCATACCAAAATCCAACTACATCTCCCATCTTCTGACTGTTTCAAACATCTCCATTTCAACTCTACCCTAGTTGTTGTTAAGTGCTGTCGAGTCAACTCCGACCCATAGCGACTCTGTATAGGGTTTCCGAGGAGCAGCTGGTGAGTTTGAACTGCTGATCTTGCAGTTTAAACAGCTTTGCAGTCTGGCACATTAACCCACAGCGCCACACCAGGACTCCATTTCACAGTCATCAGGGGTATTTTCTGTTTCCTCACATTTTACATCCACACTTATCTGCCTTTCTTTCTGGTCAGGCTCCTCTGGTCTAAGGTCCATCCAATCCCTAGGTCCCATCCCACCTTCCCTGGGTCTCATCCATCACCTTATCTCTCTGTGGCACTTCAATCTCCCTTCTCTTTGTTTTCTAGAAATAAGCACAGCCAGATTGCTCTTGTCTAAAAATATAGCCCCAAATTGCCCTTGATATCACATACTTCCTCCCTCTAGTTGTCTTCCTCTGTCCCTTCACCTGAAAGAGTTCACCTACAACCCCCTCCTCCCTGGTCTTTACTTCTGTCCTTCCTGTTCTCAGGTCCACTTTGTGGTCTCATTTCTGCCCTGCTCTCCCCTGACACAGCTCTTACCAAGGTAGCTGATGACCTCCTCGTTGACAAAGCCAATGGGCACTTTGTCTTCTTCCCAGATTACTCAGCCTCTCAGATGGCATCTGACACCTCTGACTGCTCCTCCTCAGAGTTTTCTCTTCCATCATCTCTGGGACACTAGCCATCTCCTGGTCTCTCTTCCCTCTCCCATTATTTTTCTCAACCTTTGTTCACTCCTCTTTCCTCCCCTCACAACTTGATGTCTAGCTTCCCGAGAGTTCTGCTTGATCTCTCTTCTCTTTTTGAAGACTCAAGACTTTCACCTCCCTCCTGGATGCTGACACCTTCCTAATCTCCAGCTCAGATCCCTCTCTCCCAAGTCCTACACTTAACATTGTCACATAAACTGTCCTACAGACAACTAAATATGTGTCTTAGTTATATAGTACTGCTACCACAGAAATACCACAAGTGGGTGGGTTTAACAAAACGAAATTTGTTTTCTCACAGTTTGTTGTTGACCCTGTATGGGGTCTCCGAAGAGAAGCTGGTGAGCTTGAACTGCCGACTTTGAGGTTCAAACTGACTTCGCAGTCCAGCACATTAACCCACAGCGCCACATCAGGACTCCAGTTTAGGAGGTTACTGGCTCTAGGAGAAGGCTTTTTCTTTCTGCAGGCTCTGAAGGAAGGTACTTGTTTCTTTTCAGTTTGTGTGATTCAGTTCCTTGGAGATTGTCATGTGGTTTGTATCTCAAAGGTAATTGGCTTAAAAGATACCCTATACAGGCATGTTCTCATTAACATAACAAAGAAACATCTATTCCCAAATGGGATTACATTCACAGGTATAGGGGTTTAGGATTTACAACACACACACACACACACACACACACACAAATATGT
>NW_006408593.1:12162613-12176016 GCF_000296735.1 Chrysochloris asiatica | reverse complement strand
TGTTTCTGAGGTGGTGGGAGGAGGGAGACGTAGTTCCATTCATATTCATGTGTTAAAATGAATTCTTATTTTTCTTCCCAAATCTACTCTTCTTCCTGAATTCCTGGTCTTGGTGAAGTGTCTCATTATCTACCCAGGCCTCAAGTCTCCAAGTCAGATGCCTAAAGATCATCCTAAATTGTGCAATCTCTCTCTTTTGCACCCTACAGTCAATTTGATGTCAAGGTTTGTTGATCAGTCCTTCTAATTCTTTCTGAAATGTCTCATCCTCTCTACCTGAGTAGCTGCAGCCTTAGGTAGTGCTGCTATTTCCTGGTTGAAAAATCCTCTGTGGCTCACTATTACCTTCAGGATAGTGGTCTCTTTTTGAATCCCTGAAAGGGTCATGGTTTTCATCAGGGACAGGACCTGGGTGAGTCAATCAAAGTGTCTAGAGTACAAAACTTAAGGAAGCTGCCATAAAGTCCTACAAGACCCTCCTTAAATTTTGTATTTTTCGTGCTCTGTTGCCTCACCCTAGTCCTGATCTTGCTCTTTGTGGCTCTTTGAGGGAGGCAGAAATTGGAGTGATTCATCTGCAAGCTAAGGAATGCCAAGGATTACTGGCAACGCCAGAAGCTAAGAGAAAGACACAGAACAGACTCTCTCCTAGAACCTTCTAAGAGAGCATGGTTCTGCCAACAGCTTGATCTCAGACTTGTCTCTAAAACTGCAAGAGAGTAAGTTTCTGTGATTTAAAGCCACCAGTTTGTGGTCATTTGTCATAGACGTCCTAATAGACCTCCTTTGTATAACTATAAAGAAACCCTGGTGGCACAGTGGTTAAGTGCTCAGCTGCTAACTGAAAGGTCAGTGGTTCGAATGCACCAGATGGTCTGTGGGAGAAAGTCATGGCAGTTTGCATCCGTAAAAGATTTGTAGCCTTGGAAAGCCTGTATAGGGTAGTTCTGTCCTGTTCTATAAGGAACCTTGGTAGCGTAGTAAATTGTTAGCTAGGCTGCTAACCACAAGGTTAGTAGTTCAAATCTACCAGTCACTCTGTGGGTAAAAGCTTTACAGCCTCAGAAACTACAGGGTAATTATGAAGTCAAACCAACCAGTGGCACCCAACCACCATCCTGTCTTATAGGGTCACTGTGAGTTAACTGGACTCAATGGTAGGACACTAGGTTTGGGTTGGGTTTTGTGCTATGATAGAAACTCTTGTGGAACTCTTAGCACCCTGTGTTAATGTTGTTGTTAGGTACAATTGAGTTGGTACTGACCCATAGCCACTCTATGTACAACAGAACGAAACACTGCCTGGTCCCACACCAGCCTCACAATCATTGCTACATTAGAGCCCATTGCTGCTGCCACTGTGCCAATCCATCTCACTTGGGAGGGTGGTCTTCCTTTTTTTCTCTGACCCTCCATTTTACCAAACATGATTTCCTTCTCCAGGAATTGGTCTCTCCTGATAATATATCCAAGGTATGAGAGATGACGTCTGCCCATCCTGGCTTTGAGGGAGCTTTTTGGCGTACTTCTTCCAGCACAGATTGGCTTGTTCTTTTGGCAGTCTGTGGTACTTTTAATATTCTCCTCTAACACCATAACTCAAAGGCATCAGTTCAATTTTCACATATGTATGACGCTGTTGAAAATACCATGGCTTGAGTCAGATGCACCTTAGTCCTCAAACTGACATCTTTGCTCTTCAACACTTTAAAGAGGTCTCATGCAGCGGATTTGCCCAATGCAATAAGTCATTTGATTTCTTGATTGCCGCTTCCATGAGTGTTGATGGTTGATCCAAGCAAAATGAAGTCTTTGACAACTTCATTCTTTCCTCCGTTTATATGGATGTTGTTTATTGGTCCAGGAGTGAGGATTTTTGTTCTTTTTACATTGAGGTGCAACACATACTGAAGACTGTGGTCTTTAATCTTCATCAGTAAGCATTTTAAGCCCTCTTCGCCTTCAGCAAGCAAGGTTGTATCATCTACATATCGCAGGTTGTTCATGAGTCTTTCTCCAATTCTGATGCCACATCTTTCTTCATATAATCCAACTTCTCAGGTAATTTGCTCAGAATACAAATTGAATAAGTATGGTTAAAGGATACAACCCTGTCACACACCTTTCCTAATTTTAAACCATTTGGTGTTCCCTTATTCTGTTCAAACAACTGCCTCCTGGTCTATGTACAGGTTCCTCATGAACACAATTAAGTTTTCAGGAATACTCTTTCTCTGCAATGCTGTCCATAGCTTGTCATGATCCACGCAATTGAAAGCCTTTGCATAGTCAGTAAAGCACAGGTAAACATCTCTCTGGTGTTCTTTGCTTTTAGCCAAGATCCATCTGATGTCAGCAATGATCTCCCTCATTCCATGTCCTCTTCAGAACTTGGCTTGAACCTCTGGCACTTCTCTGTCAATGTATGGTTGCAGACATTTTGGTACTATCTTTAGCATCATTTTATTTGCATGGGATGTTAATGATAGTGTTGATAGTGCTTCTAAATGCTTAGCTAGTTATTTTTTGGAACTCATTAAGTGCAGCGGAGTCCTGGTGTGGCACTGTAGGATAAGAATTGGACTAATAACTGCAAGATGGGTGGTTCAAACCCACCAGGTGTTCCTCGGCAAACCTATACTGGGTCGCTGTGAGTCGCAACCGAGTCCATGGCACTTAACAACAATAACTAAATTCTGCACTGTGCCCACCCACAGCAGCTTCCGGCAGTATAGAGTTACTGTCTCCACTTTACCAACGGATAAGCAGAGCTCTGGTAGCATAGTGGTTACGAATCGGGCTGCGAACCTTAAGGTCAGCGGTTCGAAACTACCAGCCGCTCCGCGGGAGAAAGGTGAGGCTTTCTACTCCCGTAAAGATTTACACCCTCAGAAACCCTGTACAGGGTCACTATGGGTTGGACCCGATTCGATGGTACTTAACAACAACAAAGCAGAGGCTGTATTGTTCATTGGTGACTAATAGTGACCCCAAGTGTGCAGAGTAGAACGGTGTTCCACAGAGTTTTCAAGGAAACAGACGACTACGCCCATCTTCTGAGATGTGTTTGGGTGGGTTTGAATTGCCAACTTTTAGGCTTGTAGTTGAGCAGTTACTGTGTGAGCCATCCAGGGACTCCTTTAGTTTCCTGTGCTGCATAACAAATCACCACACGGCAGTTTCAAACACAGGGCTGTCTCCGCTGGTTTCTTTATCTTGGTTTATCAACAGGGCAAAAAGGGTCAGGTATTGCTGGACTGCACTCTCACCTGGAGCCAGGTAACCTAATATGTGGCACTGTAGGATAAGTGCTGGGAGCGTAGTGGTGCTATACAATAAGCTCTAGCCTATGAACCACAAGGTTCATGGTTCAAGCCCACTAGCTACTCCATGGGAGAAAAATGAGGCTTTCTGCTCCCCAAAAGATTTAAAGCCTCAGAAAGCTTATACTGGGTTGCTATGAGTCGGAATCAACTTGATAGCACTTAACAGAAATAGGATAAGCACTGGACTGCTAACCACAAGGAGCCATCAACCTTGCAGTTCAAACTGACCTTGCAGTCCAGTGTATTAACCTTCAGCGCCACACCAAGACTCCGTGATATTGGGTGATTAGGTGATGGCAATGAAAAGTGGGGCTGGGCCCTTCCTGAAGAGGGAGAGTACTTAACAACAACAACAACAACAACAATCCTAAGAGTGATATTACATCATAGTCACAGGTCCAGACTCAAGGGGAGGGGATTGTACAGAACATGTGCACAAAAAGGCCCAAGAAGCAAAGCCCATTGTTACTGAGTCAATTCTGACTCATGGAAACCCCGTGTGCTACAAAGCTTAACTGCTCCACAAGACTTTGCTGCCATTTTGATAAGAGCAGACCACCAGACAGGCCCCACTTTTCCATGGCCCCACTGCTGGATGTGAACCACTAACTTCTGGGAAAGAGCACCTTAAAATGTGGGCACCTGGCATAACGAAGTAACCGACACAAGTCTAAATCAGAACATGTACACCTCTCTCCTTAAGTGAACAAGTGTGTATTTATGCTTATTTGTTATTGGTAAATGCCATCCAGTCATTTCCAACTCGTTGTTGTTTTAGAGCAATCAAGTTGCTTCTGACTCATAGCGACCCTGTGTAGGGTTTCCAAGGAGCAGTTGGTGAGTCTGAACTGCTGACCTTGCAGTTCAAACCAACCTTGAGGTCTAGATCTTATTTAAGACTATGCACAAATGTTTTGCTATCGGAAAGAATACTTGTAGATAAAGTTATAGTTTATAACTAAACAAGTGATAAGAATATTCTGGAAGTGAATGATGAAAACATTCCCCCCAAAAAAATGTTTATAAAAGATTGTGACTCAGAGAAATTGCTTGCACAGAAATTCTGTGACATTAAGAAAGATTTACTTGTGACTCATGTGTAACCCTCCAACCCTCCTGACTCATGTGTCTAAGCTTCTGTTTTTGTATCAAGTTGAAGGTCATGATTTGATGGCTTGTGTGTTGTTTTTTTTAGAAAGCGGTCTAAAAATCTCAGTTTTTAAAAAAGCTACTCTAAGAAATTTTTATATGAATCAATCTATTTGAAAATGAATTTTGAATTTTAACGGTATAACAAAGCCTTAAAAAAAAGACAAATTGTTCTAAATTGTTTCTCTAAAAGATCCTATAAAGCATGCAAAAGGCAAGGTTATGAAAATGCAATAATTTTCAACCCCTGGATTGTATTATTAAATTAGATTATAACATTTCTTCAAAGAACTTACTCTGATTAGTTTAATAATAAATAAGCACCTGCATAAATTGAATAGTCTTAATATTCGCAGTAACTAATGAAAATAAATTTATTTTAATAAAGCTTTTATACTTTATAATATGTCAACTTTAAAGCAGTTTATCTTTTTAAATAATTTAAGATAAATTAAATATATGAAATAAGTTTGTTCTAAAAGTAAACAGACTGATTGTTCCAATAAAGAGAAAAACATAGAACAAAAATGAGAAAGTTAAGAAAAGATGAAATTTTTTCTTAAATGAGAAAAAGAAAGAAGTTTGGTCTTAAAAGAGAATGACTGATTACACCAGAATATGAAGGAATAGTAAGTTTTACAAGGTTAGAGGAAACTTGAGAGATGCTAAAAAAAAAAAAACAACAAAAAAAAACAAAAAAAAAAAAAGTAAGAAATGAGTGTGCTAATTTATTGAAAGCTTACGGTCTGAGAAACATATAACAAATATAGAAATTTGGAAAGTTCGTTAAAGATTTTTGTTTGAGGTGATCAGATTCTTATTTACTGCAGCTGAAGGCTTAATGGGGATAATTCATGAAAAAATATAAAAGCTTTAACTTTATGTAGCAAAAATTTCTCTTGGTTACTAGGTTGAAGAGTTAATTTTTTTCTTGTGCAATCTGCCCTGAAAACAAGGGTTTTTACAGAGTAAATTCCTGAGTATGATGAAACACCTATTAGTTTTGAAATCTGTGGAAAGCCACAAAAGATTTGTTACTATTTTATAAGAAAAAGCATGCTAACAATGTTTATTTGCTACATTATGAATTATATGAACCATATTGTCAAATCAAAAAAGGAGTCAAATTTTTTTTAAATGAGAAGTTATATGCTGATAATCTTTGCTTGATATTAATAAAAAAGTGCATAATATTGTGTCATTTTATTGTTTCAATTACTAATTTAATTACAGCTTTGATTTCTTTAAATATAACATCAAAGTCAATAGTTTTACTAAAAAATTCATATCACTTACTCATCGAATTTTTATTACTATTTAAAGACTTTCTAGAGGTATGTTCTTGGTATATTCTAGCTATTTAGTACTGTATTGTATTGTATTAGATGTGAAGTTCTTTGAAAATAAGGTTAGTCATTGTGTTTAGAAATATTTTATGAATTTTAATCTATTTTAATTTAATATTTTAATCTAACAATTTTATTTTACATGGACTTCACTTGGCTTTACATTGGTAACGTAATTAACCAATGAAAATTTAAAAGTGAAAGACCCACTAGCCCTTTCACTTCTAAAAATCACAATCATTATATGTTAACCATGGACATTGCAAATTTGTCATTTGCCTAAAAGTTTTACTTTATTTAATTATAATTTTATGGATTTTGTTCAATGTTTTTTAACTATTCTTATATTCTTTCTCTTGATGCTTTAATAAGTTGTTTCCCTAACTTTGTAACCAAACTATCCTTTCTGTTTTTGTAGTTAAGTGTCATCAAGTTGGTTTTGATTCATAGTGACCCTGTCTTGGGTTTCCGAGGAGCAGTTAGTGGGTTTGAACCACCAACCTTGTAGTTAACAGTTCAGTGCTTATGTTACAGCACCACCCTAGGACTATACTGTTTCCCTAGCAATGCAGAAAATTACGTTTCTTGAAGAAACCAAGTTTGTAAAAGACCCTAGTTTCACACCTTGGGTTAGTCTTTTAAAACTGCTAAGTTATTGCTCAAAATGTGACCTTGTTCTGCATTTGCCCCAAATTATACAGCAGAGTGTCCGAGTTATGGTATGGTGAAGCAAGGTGTATGTCTATAATATAACAAGTGCAGAAGGAAAACAACCATACAGTACACCCATACAGAAGAAAGCACTCCTATAATAATTGTGATCAAGGACTCTCTATGGAGATTCATGATCAGAAGGAGGGAACATGAAAGAGGATTTTAAAACGAAGGCATCTGGCATGATTAAATAACAGATATTAATCTAAATCAGAACATGTACATTACCCCTCTGAATGAATAAGCATATGTTTATGCTTAAGTCTATGATACAAAATGTTTTATTAGTAGTATACTTGTAAAAAGGTTTTAAGACTATTTCAGAAATGAATGAATCTGTACCTGGACCAAGAGGCAATTGTTCGAACAGAACATGGGAACACTGAATGGTTTAAAATTAAGAAAGTTGTGCGACAAGGTTGTATTCTTTTACCATACTTATTCAACCTGTATGCAGAGCAAATACTCCAAAGAGCTGGATTATATAAAGAAAAATGTGGCATCAGGATTGGAGGAAGACTCATTAACAATCTGCGCTATGCAGATACTATAACCTTGCTTGCTGAAAGTGAAGAGGACTTAAAACATTTACTGATGAAGATCAAAGAGGACAGCCTTCTGTATGGATTGCATCACAATGTAAAGAAAACAAAAATCCAGACCAATAAACAACATTCTTATCAACAGAGGAAAGATTGTAGTTGTCAAGGACTTCATTCTTCTTGGAACAACTATCAACACTCATGGAAGTCAAGAAATCAGACGACGTATTGCATTAGGCAAATCTGCTGCACAAGACCTTTTTAAAGTGTTGAAGAGCAAAGATGTCAGCTTGAAGACTAAGGTGCCCCTGACCCAAGCCACGGTATTTTCAATAACCTCATATGCATGCGAAAGTTGAACAGTGAATAAGGAAGACTGGAGAAGAATTGATGCTTTTGAGTTATGGTGTTGGAGGAGAATATTGAAAGTGCCATGGGCTGCCAAAAGAACCAATAGATCCATTTTGGAGGAAGTGCAGCCAGAGTACTCCTTAGAGGCCAAGATGGCCAAATTTCATCTCTCATACTTCGGATATATTGTCAGGAGGGATCAGTCGCTGGAGAAGGATATCATGTTTGGTAAGGTGGAGGATCAGAGAAAAAGATGAAGACACCCAATGAGATGGATTGGCCAAGTGGTAGGCAGCATCGATGGACTCAAGCATGGCAACAGTAGTGAGGTTGGCCTAGGATTGGCCAGTATTTTGTTCTGTTGTGCATAAGGTCACTATGAGTCGGTACTGACTCGATGGCATCTAACAATAACAACAAAATTGTTTATATTGCTTGTACAGAAAGTCTGTGATATTATGAAAGATTTACTTGTGACTCATATGTGATCCCCAGCCCTCACGTATAAGAATCTCTCTCTCCTTTTTGAACTTTGGAGCATTGGGAACCTCTTCCAGTATTACCCAAACATAAGTTACTTTATTCCAACTATAAGTTTCTGTTTTTTTTCTCCTTGTAAAGGTTCTTGTTATTTTATATATATATACAATGATACCTTTAGGCTAGTTTTTTCTTGTTTTTAAGTGCTGTCCAGTCAGTTCTGACTCATAGTGAGCCTGTATAGGGTTTCCAAGGAGCAGCTTGAACTGTGGACCTTGCAGTTTGCAGTCCAGGGTTAATCCTATAGCTCCACACCTGGAGTCCTTTAGGTTGGTTTGTTCTTGAGTGCCATCAAGTCAATTCCAACTCATAGTGACCCTGTATAGGGTTTCCAGAATGACTGGTGAATTTGAACCTCCAATCTTCTGGTTCAAACTGACCTCGCAGTCCAGTGCATTATTCCACAGTGCCACACCAGGACTCCTTTAGGTTAGTTGTTAAGTGCTGTTGAGTTGGTTCCGACCTATAGCAACCCTGTATAGGGTTTCCAAGGAGCAACTGGTGAGCCTGAATCACCAATCTTGCAGTTCAAACTGACTTCTCAGTCCAGTGCATTAACCCACAGCACCATACCAGGACTGCTTTAGGTTAGAAGTTGGTGCAAACTCTTTGCACCACATATGTACACCAGAAGGCAGGAATCTTGGAGGCTGTATTAGAATTCTGCTGCTCACACAAGTGGCAGTTCCAGGTCTTGAACCCAGCTCTTCCTATTGTGCCTTTGATTCAGTTGAAGCAAAGGATACAAGGACTAAGTTTGTACGTTTTAGGAGAGTCAAACTGAACCTGTGTGTGGGGTGACTAGCACAGTTCCTGGCTCACAGTAGGTGCTTAATATGTAGTCCCAGCCCTGATAGAATTGTCTGCTTTTGTACTCAATCATGGGAGGTACTTGGTAGAGACTTGGAGTGGATGGATTGCCCCAGGATTTTTTGTCTAGTTTGAAATCTGTGCCTAGCCAGATGAAGGAAACCTAATAGAAACACCTTTTCATAAACCTCTTAGACTATCAACTACATTTGCCCTTCCCATCCCCTCCTCTCGGAACCCATCCCCCACACCCCATTAAGAAAGGCACAGAGTCACGGATTGATGCTGAATCTTTTTTTTTTTTTTTTAATTTTGCTTTCTTAAAGCATGTGCTGAGCTGATGGGTAGAGCAGCTTGGCAATTAAAAAGGCCCAGCGGCTTGGGCAGCAGCAGGGGGAGGCCAGAGAGGGGAAAGGACCCTCTTTCCTGGGCCAGGGATCAGCAAAGCCCGCACTAACTTCATAAAATATAAAACAAGGGTAGGGAGAGGGTCGGAGGGAGATTTGTAAAATACATTATCTTAGGGAATTGGCAATAATAAAAAATAAGGTTCATTATTTACAAACAATTTCTGTTCTTGGTCTCTGTACAGTGGGAAGTGGGGTGAGGGTGTGTGTGTGTGTGTGTGTGTGTATGTTATGTGCATGTTGGTGTGTGTGATGGGGGCAGGGAGGCAGTGGTTGTATTGGTCATTTGGAGGAAGAAGGAGGGTACCCAGTGAGTGGTTCATCTGTGGACAGTTGTTGAGGAGGGATAGGTATTAAAGGAGTGGCTGTTCCAAGGGAAGAGTCCAAATGTTGGGGTGATGGGAGAGGCCCCAGCCAGGTAATGGGGCACGGAAGGCCTGGAGAGAAATGGAACACTTTCTTCTGGGATGGGATACTCCAGGGGGCAGAGGTACAAGCCGGATCCGGGTTGGTGAGCAAGACAGGCCCTCTTCTGGGTGCCAGGAGGTCCATCTAGCATCTTGGGTCTTGGCATGGACTAGGAGAGTTTAATGGTAGTGTTGGGGCCCAGGTCCCTGGAGAGAAAATAAACCAGGTAAAGTAGAAGAAGGGATGACCCCAGTGAGAACCCTCTTAGCCCCCTACAAAAGGGTCTGGACATGGGAGGGTGTAGGTGATATGGGGGGCCAGGGGTGGGGAGAGGGCAGGTAGAGCCCATGACCCCAGCTGGAGCAGGGGCCACCCACCCACCTTTCGTGGAACCACTCTTTGGGATGGGAGAAGTCAGGGCTGGTACTGTTCCCACCAACATCCTCCGGCCAGGCCTCACTCAGGTACTTGGTGGTCTCATGGGTGCTGTCCAGAAGGTCATGTTGCAGATGGTCCTGGGGCCGCTGCTCTGCTGGCCCCCCAGGTTTGATTTCCCAGCCATCTGGGGGCTCCATGGGCAGCAGGGCTCTGTGGCCATCCTCCCATGAGCCTGCTCCCTCATCATAGAACAGGAGACTCCGGGAAGGCACTGGGGGGAGGGAATGAAAGGTGAGTCGCTGGCACCAAGGGGCTCCCATCCTCCCTGTCCTGGCCCCATTCCTGGCCTAGTAATTAAGGGCTCAGGCTCTGGAATTTGGATCCCAGTTCTAACATTCCCTCCTCCTTATGTGACCTCAGGTAAGTCACATATTTAGCTTTAATCTTTCTGAGCTTCAGTATGCTCATCTGTAAAACAGAGAAACCAGGACCTACCTCTTATAGGTGTGAGGATTAAATGAAATAACATTGGAGAAGAGATAAAAACTGTTTTTAGTGAGCACTTAGAAGAAGTTAGCTCATCCTAAGCAGAGAGTCCATGACCCCATTTGTAGCACTGTGGTGGTTTGTGTGTTGCTGTGATGCTGGAAGCTATGTCACTGGCATGGAAAATTCCAGCAAGATGGACAAGTTTCAGTGGAACTTTTCGACTAACGTAGACTGGGAAGAAGGATCTGACAATCTACTTTTAAAAAGATTGGCCCGTGAAAACCTTATGAATATCAGCAGAACATTTTTTGATATGTTGGCAGAAGATAAGCCCCTTGGGCTGGAAGGTGCTCAAATATGACTGGAGAAGATAGTGCCTCAAAGTAGAGCCAACCTTAGTAACACGGATGGAGTAAAGCTTTTAAGACTTTCATTTGTTGATGTGGCATGACCCAAAATGAGAAGAAATTGCTACAAATAGCCATCAGTAATCAGAATGTGGAATCTAGAAAAATTACAAGTTGTCAAAAATTAAATGGAAAACTTGAAGATCAATATCCTAGACATTAATCAGCTGAAATGAACTGGTACTGGCCATTTGGAACTGGACGATCATCTGGTTTACAACTCTGGGAATGATAAATTGAAGAGGAACAGTGAAGGCACTGAAGAAAAACAAGGCTCCAGGAATTGACAGAATACCAACTGAGATGTTTTAACAAACAGATACAACGCATAAAGTGTTCACTAGTTATGTCAAGAAATCAGGAAGACAGCTACCTGGCCAACTGACTGAAAGCGTTCCAAATGTGTGCCCATTCCACAGATGGTCCAACAGAATGCAGAAATCACCAAACAATATCATAATATCACAGACAAGTAAAATTTGCTAAAGATAATTAATAAATGGTTGTAGCAGTACATTGATTGGGAATTGCTAGAAATTTAAGCCAGATTCAGATGAAGATGTGAAATAAGAATATCATTGCTGATATCAGATGAATTTTTACTGAAAACAGAGAATAGCAGAGAGAAGTTTACATGTGCTTTATTGACTATGCAAAAGTATTTGACTGTGTCGATCATAGCAAATTACTTATAGCATTGGGAAGAATGGGAATTCCCGAATGCTTACTTGTGCTCATATGGAACCTGTACATATACTCAAAGGCAGTTGTTTGAACATAACATGGGTTAAAGTCAGGAAAGAGGTGTGCCAGGGCTGTATCCTTTCTCCATATTTATTAAATTTGCATGATTGAGCAAATAATCCACGAAGCTGAACTACATAAAGAAGAACATGGCATCAAGATTGGAGGAAGATTCATTAACAACCGACGCGATGCAGAAGACAAAACCTTGCTTGCTGAAAGTGAAGAGGACTTGAAGCGTTTACTGATGAAGACCAGAGACTCAGCCTTTAGAAGATGCCAGAATAGACAAATGCACTGAGCAGACCCTCTGCAGCAATGCCATAAGAGACTAAGTGAAACAGATACAGATAGTGATCCTGGAACTCTGAGCCTCACAGGATAGGACAGAGAAGTAGATTGAGTGCTGACTGGAAGAGGAAACTCAATAGCCAGAAAGAAGAAATATGGGTGGGCGCAGTCATCTTAAGCCTTTATGAGCAGCTATTGATACAGTGGTCTTCAGGAACAAGATGCAGCTGAAGGTTGGTGGGAAGGGGATTGTAGTGCTCTCTTATTCTTATGCCCTTCAGGTTGTTGGGGGTGGGTCCAGTCCTGGCCCTTGCCAACCCAGCAGCCAGTGGCACCCCCACCTGCGCAACCTCAACTCTGCATGTGTCACCCCTGCTGCTGGAGGCATATGAACCCACCCCGAACTATATGACACAAACAACGAACAGAGAACTGTGCTCACACCTCCAGTTTCTGCCACATCCATCAGGAGATAGGTGGCGAGTGTCTGAGAACACAGCACAGAATCATCAATTAAACAGAAATACAATTACACCACAATGTCACAGAGACAGCAGACAATTTCAGCTTACATGCAGAAGAAATAAGACAAAGTGCAAACAAGTGACCAAATACAGAGTCAGAAAATATAATACCAGAAATGGTTATCAGAACTATTTGATGAAGAATTTTAAATAATGATATTTAGGTACCTTCAAAAGAATTGAGAGAAAGATGGAGGAGAGCAAGAAGAACACAGAACAACTTTAGAAGAATTCAGGAAAACATTACAAGAACAAGCTGACAAAATCAGTGAAAAATTGGAAGCCATACAAAAACAGCAATTAGAAAGCCAGAAGTTTAATTTTAAGAGTTCATAAATAGATAGGACACTGAAAGGACAAAGAAGTAGAATTGAATCAATGGAAGGCCAAATTATTGAGCTTGAAGACAAATCTCTCACTATTCATCTGTTTGAGGAATAATCAGAAAAAAAAAAAAGTAAAACTCTGAAGAAAAGTAAAGGAATAACTTATGTGTGATTCCAGAACAGGAAGAGACAAAAAAATCCATAGATAATATTGTCCAAGAATCATTGGAAGAAAACTTCCCTAACATTATGAAAGATGAGCAGATAGCCATTCAAGAAGTTAAATGAACTCCAAACAGGATAAAACCCCTTAAAGAAAATCATCAAGGTATATTTTAAAAACTTTTAAAAACCAAAGACAAGAAAACAATTCTGAGAGCAGCTAAAAAATAACAAAAAGTTACCTACAAAGGAAAATGAAAAAGACTAAAAACTGGTTTTTCAGCAGAAACCATACAGGCAAAAAGACAATGGCTCGAAGAAGAAAGAAGAGGAAAAAGCGTCATCTGATACAATTTGATAAACTTGACCTACCCCTATAAATGCAGTAGCTCAAAAGAGGAAACAAATCCCTGCTGCAAGAATTATTCCCACCCCTCCACACAAAGAGTAGACAGGGATGGGCAACTTGGACATTGGCTACCCAAAATG
>NW_006408593.1:12158812-12161993 GCF_000296735.1 Chrysochloris asiatica | reverse complement strand
GGAGGACATGCATAAAACTCTGAAAGAAAACAACAGTCAACCAAGAGTCAAATGCCCAGCAAAATTGTCAATCAAATATGATGGCGAAACTAGGACATTTCCAAATAAAGGGAAATCAAGAGAATTTGCAAAAACCAGACCAACCTTACAAAAAAATACTAAAGGGAGTTCTTTGGACAGACAACCAACAACAGCAGACAACAACCTGAGACTAACATACATGACAATATCACCCAGAAATCAACGCAGATATAGATGCTTTCAAAGGAAAACAAACCTACAAAACTGAAAACAGGGAACCAGAAGATATCAGTTTGCATGAACAACAAAACCATAAAGTAAAAAGAAAGAACAATGTAGTTACATAATTTCCAAATGAAGAAGAAAGCAAACAGATTTCAAGAAAGAAAACAAATAACTAAAAATAAACTGTCACTTTAAAACTAGACCAAGCCTTACTCCTAGCCTTAACACAACCCTTAACTCTAACAGTAATCCTAATCCTAATCCTAAATAAAGTCCTAGGCCTATCCTACACCTAGCCATAGTCCTAAACTAACCCCTTATTCTTTAGTACTACCCCCCTTCCAAAAAAACACTACATCCTTCAGTATAGATTACACCTTAAATTAAAGAAAACACAATTCCTCACAACTGAACCAATAACAAATATGGTAAACAGAAAATAAACTGAAATTGTCAAGAATTTCATTTTACTTGGTTCCACAATCAATGTCTATGGAAGCAGCAGTCAAGAAATCAAAGGCGGATGGCATTAGGCAAATCTGTTGCTTAAACAGCAAAGATTGGGAGGATGGCACAGGACTAGGCTGGGTTCTGGTCTGTTCTATATGGGTCACTATAAATTGTCACCAACTTGGGCAGCATCTAACAACAATGACAACCATAGCAGAGGGTACTAGGTTGGGACACCAGGAGATCTGGGTTCTAATCTCCCCTCTACCACTCACTTCATGTAAGACCTCGAGTTAAGTCATTCTAGGCCCTAGAAACATTTATTGTGCACCTACTATGTGCCAAGCACGGTGCAAGGTCCTTTAACGACCATCGTATTGTTAACATCTTAGAGCGACTCCTGGGAGTGAAATATTCTTAACCCCATTTCACAGAGTGGGTAATTGAGGTGCCTAGCCTTTAGGTAAATTGTACCACGCTCAAAAACAAAACCGTCATTGTGTTGATTCTAATTCATGTCAACTCCAGGCGTGTCAGAGTAGCACTGTGCTCCATAGCATTTTCAATGACTGACCTTTCCTAATTAGATTGACAAGGCTTTCTTCCAAGGGACCTTTGGGAGGACTTGAACCTCCAACCTTTCTGTTAGCAGCCAAGTATGTTAACTCTTTTTACCACTCAGGGATTCTTGTCCCATACTCCAGGGAACTGGCAGCACTAAATATAATCCAAACCCATTTCTGACAATTCTATTCCAACTCATAGTGACTCTTACATGTCAGAGTAGGGTTTCCTGGAGCAGATCGCCAGTTCTTTTCTCTGTGGAGTGGCTGGTGGGTTCAAATCACTGATCATTCAGTTAGCACTAGAGCATGAAACACGAGGCCACTAGGGATAGGTGTCAGCTCTCACCCAAACCCCTGACAGGGTTTCCAAGGTTGGACTTCCACATTGTTATCTTAGCAGCCAAGTGCTCTTTACCACCACTGGAAACCCAAACATGCCCATTGAGTCAATTGCAACTCAATGACCAGACAGGACGGAGCGGACGGCCACAACTTTCTCCCGTGGAAGTTCTTGACTCTGTGGTTTTCCATCCCACCTCCCTTCTAGCTCTCCCAGCCCTGACCTCACAGTCCTAGGAACAGGGCCTCCTGTTGTGTAGTGTCCCAGCCCTGACCACAGGCAGCTCTGTAAACTAGCCTGTCCCAAAGGCCACCTCGGATCTCAGATGGGCCTCCTCTTTGCTCTGTCCAGAAACCAGTAAAGCCAGCGGCCATCGAGTTGACTTCAACTCAGGTTGACGTCATGTATGCCAGAGCAGAACTGTGCACCATAAGGCTTCGGTGGTTGATTTGGGGGTGGGAGAGAGTAGATTTCCAGAACTTTCTTCTGAGGTGCCTCTGGGTGGACTCCAACTTCTAACCTTTCAGTTAGAGACCTCAAGGCATTCCCTCCATGGGGTTCTTTGTCCATCACGATCCCCTTACTACCTTCCACTGGAGCCCTGTATGTCCAAAGCAGACCTTGCATCCCTGCTGCCCTCCCCCTTAGCGACTCTTCTCTTCGCTCCTTGGAGCCACACTTGTCCAGGGAGTGGCTTTCACTCTCCGCCTCCATTTCCTCTTCCCCTAGCCTCCCACGCTGGCTTCCTCCCCCCAAGGTCACCAATGTCTTGTTCATCCTCCTAGTAGTATCCCTCTTTCGTGAAACTCACTCCTCCCTGATCGCCTCTCTCTGACCTTCCATCTGTTTCCTCTTCCTCTTCCTGCTGTAACAGATAAGTTGCTCCCGAGAAACGATGGGCAACCTGGAAGTTCCTCTGCAAGTCTAACCTGAAGTAGCTATCATCTCCCTCCAAAATTCACCCTACGCTTTTTTCCAGGGCCCTCACCAGTTCTCCCCTCAGAGCGCTTATCTGGTGAGTTCTAATGGGGAGTGAGTGTGCCCAATTAGTAAGTGCCTGCTGTGTACAGGTAGGGCGCTAAGAGTTTTATGTATACCATCACCTTTTGTTCGACAACAATTAAGTTTTGTCAGTGCAGAACTCTACCACTCATTTTCCAGATGAAGAAGTTAAAACTTAGATAGTTTACGACACATGCCCAAGATCATACAATTAGCAAGTGGCAATGCCAAGCATGAGTGACCTTAAAGCTCATGTTCTTAACCGTACCTTCTAGTCCCTGATGGGAATGGCAAATGCCTGCTATCACTACTTATCCATGGCTTATGGTCAAAATTAGCAATGAATCATAGCATTGGCCTTCCTGTTATCACTAGGCAGGTCTGGTGACTCAGGGTCTTCCTAACAGAGCTTCCGGCAGCCACTACAGCCTGACTGCAAATACCTTTCAGTGGAAGCTCATTTTCTATCCCAGCTGTAAAATATTGATGGTGTTTAGCAGATGTCCCATAACCACTGGTACCATCATCAAAAAGAGCATTTCGGCTAGATCTTGAAGCACAATGCTGTCTGTGATAG
>NW_006408593.1:12156850-12157612 GCF_000296735.1 Chrysochloris asiatica | reverse complement strand
GTGCTATAGGACCGTAGCACTGGACCAAAAGGTCGATTTGAACTGCAAGCTATGTGGTTCAAACCTACCAGTTGCTCCTCAGAAACTCTATACAGGGTCGCTATGACTCAGAACAGACTCAACGGCACTTAACAACAACAACATGGGCAAAATATTGAATGATGCAAGAAGCATCAAAAGAAGATGAAGGAATACTTAGAGTCACTGTCCCAAAAAGAAGTGGTCGATGTTCAACCATTTCAAAAGGTAGCTTATGATCAAGAACTAATGGTATTGAAGGAAGGAAGTTCAAACTACACTGAAGGCATTGGCATAAAACAAGTCTCCAGGAATTGATGGAATACAAATTGAAATATTTCAACAAACTGATCCCAAGAAATTTGGAAGACAGCTGCCTGGCCAACCAATTGTTGTTGGTAGGTTCCATTAAGTCGGTACGAAGCAATTAGAAGATCCATATTTGTGCCCATCCCAAAGAAAGGTGACCCAACAGAATGTGAAATCATTGAAAAATATCATTAATGCTGTATGTAAATAAAATTTTGCAGAAGGTAAATTAAAAAATGGTTGCAGCAGTACATTGGCAGAGAACTGCCAGATGTTCAGGTTGGATTCAAAAGAGGATGTGGAACTGGGGATATCACTGCTGACATTAGATGGATCTGGGCTGAAAGCAGCGAATATCAGAAAGATGTTTTTGCTGTTAAGTGTCACAGAGTTGGTTCCGACCCTTGTTGTTTTTGTTGTTAAGTGCCATCGAGT
>NW_006408593.1:12145773-12155900 GCF_000296735.1 Chrysochloris asiatica | reverse complement strand
CATGATTCAAGGTATGGTATTTTCAATAACCTTATATGCATGTGAAAGTTGGACAATGAGTAAGGAAGACAGGAGAAGAACTAATAAATTTGAATTATGGTGGGGCAAAGAACATTGAAAGTACCATAGACTTCCAGAAGAACAAAACAAATCTGTCTTGGTAGAAGTATAGACAAAATGCTCCTTATAAATGGAGAGATTTCATCTCTCATACTTTGGACATACTGCTAGGACAGATCAGTTCCTGAAGGACGTCATGCAAAAAAGAGGAAGAGCTCGTAACACATGGATTGACACAGAGGCAGCAGCAATGGGCTCCAATACAGGAGCCATTGTGAGGCTGGTGTAGGACCAGGCTGCGTTAGTTCTGTGCATAGGGTCGCTGAGTCACAACAGACTTGATAGCACCTAACAACAACAGGTCCAGAACATTCTTTTTATCCTCTAAACCCTTCTCCCCTAGACCACTGGGGGAGCTGTGAGGTAGGCTGAAAATCCTAGTCTCAATTTGACAGCTAACCATGAGCAAATCATAGACCTTCTTCCGGCCTCCGTTTCCCTATCGTCAAAATGAGAAGGTAGAATGACATGATGCCAACCCAATACTCAGCTTTTCTCTCATGTCTGGTTTAACCCAGAGGTAAGGGCAGGGGAGGGTGGTGGGCAGGGCAGAAAGCCACTCACTCTGACTGGCTGTGTAGGCACTGTCAGTGACCAGGGGGTCTTCCTTCACAGTCTGGGAGCTGGAGGAGAACTCAGGAAGGCAGGGCATGAGGGACCCCAGCACCAGAACGAAGCACAATGCTGCCACCTGAGAGAGAGAGAGAGAGAGAACAGTGGTCAGATCTGGGCAGGGAGGCCTGCAAAGCTGGCCACACTAATGCCCCTCCCCACAAACCAATGCATACAAAAGACTCAGAGCTTTTCCAAGACAGTGGCCTCCAGTGCCATCCACACTCTAAATATAAGGTCGCCTACCCTCTCTGGAGTCTTGGTATGGCACTGTGGGTTAATGCGCTGGACCACAATGTCAGTTTGAACTGCAAGGTCAGTGGTTCAAGCTCCCCAGCCGCTCCTTGGAATCCCTATACAGGGTCGTTATGGGTTGGAACTGACTCAACAGTACTTAACAACCACCACCCTCTTTGGGGATGATCGATTGTAGGGGGGTTGCTCTAAAGCAGTGCTGGAAAAATGAGGGATGTGGTCAATGGGCTTACCAGGAAAGGACAAGTGGAGGTGGGGACTGGTGGGGGTGGGGTGGGGGGTGGGGCCATAGTGCCCAGCTCTCCACAGGACTCCTAGGAAGACTGGCTAGCAGGGAGGAGCTGAGAGTCCTGGAGCCCAGATTCCTGCCTGTATCATGGTGCTGCCATCTGACATAAGAATTCTGGAGGTTCTGGGGCATCCAGTAAGCAATAGCAGATTTCCAGCGGTGGATGATGGGGGAATGGCAGAGGCCTGAGTCACATGCTGGGCATTCTTTTGTGTTCTAGGGATTTGCTCAGCCTTTTCACCATTTGTTCCAGAAACGACTAAGTTCATACCTCCCTGCATTTTCCCAAGCCCCTTTCTCCACAGACTTTGTTCAAGCCATTGCCTCAAGAGCTCCTCCTCCACATTCCCTAGCTGGGGTCACTGGAGTCATAAGGTCATCGAACCCATGGATCCTGGTGTGGTGCTGTAGAATAAGAACACCAGTTCAAACCTACCAACGTGCCTCAGAGTCCCTATTCAGTGTTGCTGTAAGTTGGTACAAATTGATGGTATTTAACAACAACAACAACATAACTCATGTTAGAGAAGGCTGCATTCTGGAAGCCTCCATGGGCACTTGGTGAAGGCTGGCATCTACCTGGCATAAGCTCAGCAGACACTAGGATGCTTTACCCTGGTGATGTCACCCATAGTGTTGTCCAGCCCTTTAGGAAGCCAGCCTTGAGAAGAGTTGTCTTCCTGTGGCCCTGTGATGGAGGAAACAGCACCTACCATGAGGCAGGTCCCGGTTTGGGTGGCGGCCATCTTGTAAGGTCTGGAGATCTTGTTGGTCACCAGGGTCTGGAGTTTCTGCAGCTGTTGGAGCAAGGTCCTGAGGAGGCCACATAGCTGTTACTTGCAGGCTCTGACCAAGCAGACATCTCAGCCCCCTGGCGTTCTCCTGGGGTGACCTGACCTGGGCCAGCTTTAGACTTGGATTCCACACCAGGTGACCATTTCAGTTAAGACAGAAAAGGTCACCTCCTGCTTAGCTCCTCTGTGGAGTGGCTGGGGCACCTGGGGGCTGCCTCATGGTGACAATCTGGACCACCTGTAGGACTCCAGGGGTGCTCTGTGATGCTCCTGGGCAAAGTGGGGGTCTGAGGGGCTCTGTCACTTTTTTCTCTTTTCCTGCTCTAGCCACAGATAAACTGAAGTTGACTCCTTTTACCCACAACACCTTGAGCTGATAATGAAGGGTCATGCTTGACACTGTGCCTGGTATGTTCAGTAACAGTAATTATTTTTGCTAATTTTATGGCTGTTTTTCCTTTGATCACAGCACCATCACATGTTTTATGCGTGTTTTTTTTTTTTTTAACCTGTGAATTTCCACATCATTCTTCTTTGCTAACTGTGAACTCTCTGCAGGTGAGGACCAGGTCCCAACCCTGGTGGAATCCTCAGGGTGCATGCAGAAGGTGGTCAGGGCAAGCTTGGTGAGCAAGAGTTAATCATTGCTGTTCTCCACCAAGTCAGGCAGGTGGGGCTTGCAGTTCCCAGAATGTACAGCAGGTGGCAAAATAAGTCCAAGTGTTTGACCCTGTCAGGGGCCAGGGAGGAATCTGGGCCAGAGGTGGAGGTGGTGGTGGGGTCTCACAAGAGGACCCTACTCCCATCTCCGCATCCCACCTCCAGGAGGGCTTTCCAGGGAAATCTGGGCAGTTGCTGGATCCCTTTAAAGGAGCCCGGGGGTGGGGGAGAAAGAAGGAAAAAGTGTTGAGTTGAATACCTGCTATATACCAGGCTATATAGTCTATGCTACATTAATTCAGCCTAGCAAATAACTGGAGTCCTGGTGTGCTGCTGTAGGATAAGCAATCGACCACAAGGTGGGTTTGAACCACAAGGTTGGCAGTTCAAACTCACCAGCCGCTCTTCAGAAACCCTATACAGGGTCGCTGTGAGTTGGAACTGACTTAACGGCACTTAACAACAACAACAAAAACAAATAATTCTCAAAGACTGACTGCAGGCTCAGGTCTGGACACCACCAAGAATCTAGAATACCAACTACCATCACAGCAAAGAATAAACACTAACATGAATGGAACATGATTTAATGCCAAACAGTGTCCTGGGAACTTTCCTTATACCATCTCATTTAATCTTCACCTTAATCCTCTAGAGGTGGTACTTTAAACACCCAATTAGGACAGAGAATCTGAGGCCCAGAGAGGTTTACCAACCTCTCCACACACACACACACATCCCTTCCACCACCACCACCACCACCCCCACCCCCCCAGTCACACAGAGCAGGGTAAGTAGGGAGCGATGTGACTCATGTACCTTCTAAGTGCCCTGCCAGGCAGTGTTGATTTCTCTACACTCTCGTTTTTTCTCAAATTTGTGCATGCAAATCACTTAAGGGTCTAGTTAAAATGCAGATTCCAGTTCAGTAAGTCTGGGGAATGTCTTGAGATTCCAGACTTCAAATGCATCAGAATTATCTGGCGTGCTTAATAAAACAGAGATTACTGGGCCACCCCTAGAGTTTTTGATCCCACAGTTCTGGCATGGAGTCTAAGAATGTACATGTCTAGTAAGATCCCAGGGAACACTGATGTAGCTGTTCTGGGGACCACACTCTGAAACCCTCTGGTCTATACTATCTCTTTTCTGATTCTCAACAGCCCTGTCTAGTGTCTCCTGGGGTCATGGACTAGGAAGAATGGGAATCTGGCATGTGAGGAAGGATGGAGACCAGGAGAGGTGGGATATGAGGTCCCAGGCTTCAGGAAAGGAGCTATGATAGTGCAGTGAGTTCAATGAAATGTCTGTGGTTTGAACCCCCGGAGCTACTCCAAGGGAAAAAGATGTGGCAGGCTGTTTCTGTAACGATTTCCAAGCCTCAGAAACCCTAAGGAGCAGATCTGCTCTGTCCTGAGGTTGCTGGGAATTGGAGTTGTCACCACGGTAGTGGGTTTGGTTCTGATTTTTGGTAGATTGCAGGGTCCTGGTCTCCGGGGTCATTGTTACCAAAAACCCGTCTTTTCTCCTTGCTCCTGTCTTCCACTGCTATGCCCACCAGGTATGGTTGAAGAGGGCAAGAGGCAGAGGGATCACCCACCTGTTGGCATTCTCTAGGGTCTCCACTTTCTTCCACAGTTCATTGTTCTCTGATGTGAATGTCTCCACCCTGTGGGGGCCAAGCAAGCTTAGGATCAGCCTGCAGACTCACCACTGCCCTCTCAGCCCTGCCCACTACCACCTCACTCCTTGTGCCCGAGCCCCCACCTCTGGAGTCCCCTAAGGGCATCCCCAGAGTGGGCCCTGACCCTCCACCTGTCCCAGAACACTTACTTCTTTTCTAGACACTCCACGTATTCCTTCTTCTTACGTCGGCTTTCCTGGGCCGAGATCTAGAGGGGGAGGCCCCCAAACAGGGGTTACTACTGCCGCATCTCTACTTCCTGGATTCCCCAGTACAGGGCTGGGATCACCAGGGAAACAGAGACCCCATCCTCCAAGGAATCCCACAGAAGGAAGGCCCAGGCTCATGTTTTACCTTGTTCTTGATTTTTCTCCGGACCCTCTTCAAGGCCTTCTCCTCAGCTTTGGTGAGGGGAAGTTTCGTGGGGATGGGGTAACCCTCCGCAATCAGAGTACGTTTCTCCTCCTCTGTCAGGAGCAGTGGCCCTGATGTCCCCTGTAATTTCTGTGGGAAGGAAGACATGGTGGTTTGGAGCTAGACAGCCCTAGGTTCCAGTCCAAGCCTGCCATTTACTGTCTGCATGATCTGAGCTGAATATGAATGGCCTCATTTGAGAATGAGGCAGATGTGAATTGAATCCAATAACAGGTATCAAAGGAGCCCTTGGGAAGTAATGGCTAATTAAGCACTTGACTGCTAACTGAAAGGTTGGTGGTTCAAACCCACCCAGTGATTCCATGGGAAGAATGTCTGGCAGTCTGTTCCTATAAAGATAACCACCTAGAAAACCCTATAGGACAGTACTGCTTTGTCTCATGGGGTCCTTGACTTGATGGCACCCACCAAGTATCAAGAGCTTAGGGTGACGCTGGGGACCCTGCAGATTAGGCACTCGGGGCATTGTTGTGGGGAGGGCTCCAGATCTCTGATTGACAGCCTCAAAGTTCCAGGCCCCTCCCCAAGTCTCAGGGCCTACCTCTCTGCCTCCTAAGGGCTCTGCACCTTCTGAGCACTGAATCTCATGCAGAGGTTCTCGAAGACAGCATGGGCCACCCATGGGGCTCAGAAATATCAAGTTCTAACAGTACCCCAGCAAACACGTGAGTTTCCCAGGTGTCTGGGCCTTCCCCCTCGACTTCCCATTCACCATGAGGCAGGATGCAAAGATTCGCATCCCCATCTGCCAGGCAGGCCCTCCATGGAAGTTTGATGGGAGTGTGTGTGTGTGTGTGTGGGGGGGGGGTCAGACTTGGGGAGCTCCCCAGATCCTTGCCCACTCACTCCCATGCCTCCTGTAATAGCCCACCCCCAGATCTTACGTGGGGGGCGGTGAGGAGGGGAGAGGTGGAGATGGCCATGGAGGAGCGGGCCGTGGGCTGGACGGGGCTGGAGGGGGGCAGAGAGCGGGGGCTCTGCGAGCTGTCACTGTCACTGTTGTGGCTGCTAGGTGGCGTCGGAGGCATCTGCACCAGGTCCTCTGGGGAGAGGCGGGGAGAGCAGGTTAGCAGAGGCAGGTTCTAGCTCGGTCCTGACTTCACAAGTTCCACTTAGCATGGGTCTGCCCTAGCTTGACCTCAGTTGTAACATCAAATGTCCTTCTGCAGTGTCAGGAAGATGAGCTGACAATCCCAGACGCTGCCCCATCTCTGATACCACACAGACCTGGCCCCGGTAAGCCTGGTCTTTGGCTTGGACTCCACAGAGCTGGCTTCTTGGAGTCCGGCCTGCACCCTTGACTTCATAGAGTCCAGAATCTTTCAGCCCCTCCTCCCTCAGCTTGGACAACCCCAGGAGGCAACTGTGGTCACTTTCCCAAACCCCCTCTTACCCCTAGGGGTTACTCTGGACTGGATGCAAGAGAGATCGTAGGGTGCCTATGGGATCTGTCCATTTCTTCCACTCCAAATGGATAGCCACCACCACCCTAGTTTCAGCATAACAAGATCCTGATGTTGGGCTCTTGGTGGATCCACCAGGGACACTGCTCCCTCAACCCCCCTTGCCTCCCCAGCCTGGCAGGTAGTCAGGAAAAGCCATTAGATGACCAAGTGCTTTTCCCAGGAGAGCACAGTGTCCAGATTATTCTAGGTGCCAGGGACCTGGAGGCCTACTGGGCCATGCCACAGGGCTCAGACATGAGAGGAGATTCTGGATCCTTCCAGGCTGGGCACAAAGTTGCCTTCTACAGGGGTCCTCACTACCTCCTTTGACTCTCATTTGTCTTTTATGGTGCTGTGGGTTAATGTGGCAGACTGCAAAGCCGTTTGAACTGTAAGGTCAGTGGTTCAAGCTCACCAGTTCCTCCTTGGAAGCCCTATATAGGGTTGCTATGGGTCGGAACCAACTTGATGGCACTTAACAACAACAACAACAACAACTATGAAAAGCACTGTACTCAGAGTCAGAAAGACTGGAGTTCAAGTCCTGCCTATTGTACCAACCATGTGACCTCATTTATGATTACCTAACCTCTCGAAAAGGAGCTCTGGTAGCGTAGTGGTTACAAGTTGGGCTGCTAACCTCATGGTCAACAGTTCGAAACTACCAGCAGTTCCACGGGAGTAAGATGAGGTTTTCTGCTCCTGTAAAGATTTATAGCCTTGGAAACCCTGTACAGGGTCACTATGGCACTTAACAACAACCACCACCTTTGGAAGATTCACTTTCCTCACCTGTTGAATGAGGACAAAAGGGCTCCCTGCATGGGGCCAGGAGAATGCAGTGAGCTAAGGTAGGTAAAGGACATGCCACAGTGTAGAAGGGGCTAACATGGGCCCTTTTTACCTTGTATGTATCCTTTCTGCTCTCTGAGGCTGTCAGCACATGAGGGCTAATGCTGGCCTTTATCCATCTTTCTGAACCTTGAGGTCCTTAGTCCAGAGATGCTTAATTAATGTTTGATGAGTTTATGAGGTGGGTATGGAAAGATTCAGTTAGCCTGTGATCCTTCTTCCCAATATTAAGAAGGTTTCTCGATCCTCTTCTTCCCTGCCTGGCCTGGGTAGTTCTAACATGTGCTTTCTGGGGCTCCACCACCTACACTTCTGGTAGGGTAATTGGTGATTTACTTGTGCGCAGAGACTGCCTACTTGTTCTACTTCTCCAGTGCCTGGGCCTGGGAGATGGCCAATGGACTCTTGATGGATGATGGATGAATATACGGATGACTATACAGCAGCCTTCAGCTAGTGAGTGGATGATATTGTTGTTGTTAAGTGCCATTGAATCAGTTCTGACACATAGCAACCCTTTATAGGGTTTCTGAGGAGCAGCTGGTGGGCTTCAACTGCCAACCTTGCAGTCCAGTGCATTACCCCGCAGGATATTGATTATAGTGATGACACTTGTAGACTGGGTTAGAAGGAAGGGAACATAGGCGGATGAAGAGTGGCTAAGATAAGGGTCAGAAGAAGATATTCCAGGGGAAGCTGGAAGTGTGGAGGGGGAAGAATAGGCTGGACCAAGGAAGTAGGGAAACTGTTTTCCCAAGACTGGAGAGGACACACTTACCTGGTGTCACTTTCAGGAACTGATTCACCTCCTGGGGCTCAGCTTTGATCACTGGCAGCTGTGTCATCTCTCCCGGGGCCTGAGGGAAAAATAGGTCTAGTTCCTGAGGCTGTTCTCACTGTACCATCCACCCATTCCTTCCCTGAGGCTGCTGTGTGCCCTGCGCAGTCCAGGAAGTGGATGGGTTGGGGGTTTCTGAGTGGGAGGGCTTGGAGAAGAGAATGGTGCCAAAGTAGTGGAGCTTGGGCCTTCAGCTCAGAGGAGAGCTTCTTGGGGCTCTGAGGGTCTGGTCATCTTCCTGTGGAGGCTAACCTTGCACTGTGAAGAGCCGGTAAACTTTGGTATGCAGGTTGTTATGAGGATGTGAGGTAGCATCTAACCCATCATTGTCGCTCAGTTAATGGCAACAGTGACTAATAATGATTACTATAATGTAGTGTAAAAACTGATTACTAATGATTACTATAACATAATATAAAAAATGATTACTATAATGTAATGCAATTTAAAAACATATAGTAATGATTACCATAATGGTGGTGGTGTGCCGTGGAGTCAGTTCTGACTCATAGAGACCCTGCTGTAAATCATAGAGACCAAGGCTGTAAATCTTTATGGGACCAGAAAGCCTCAACTTTCTCCCATGGAACGGCTCGTAGTTTTGAACTGCTGATCTTGAGGTTAGCAGCCTGACTTGTAACCACTACGCTACCAGAACTCCTTTGATTACTATAATAATTTTTTTTAAGGTTTTTATTGTGGGTTGAGTGAAAGTTTACAGGGCAGATCATCAGTTTCACATTCAACGAATTGTACACCTTGTTTCATTACAATGATTATAATCCACTCCATGTACCATCAGTTAACAGTATTTCTCTCTATTCACTTTAGCTCTTTTTTTTTGAAAACACTCAGGCATATATAATAATTTACATCACCAAAGGGTGCATTCTGCAAATCTGCCTCCTGGCTGCCACCTCTCAGTCCCTGTCTTTCCATGAATCTAGAGTCCTCAGCTGCTCCCTCTCTCCATGTCCCCATGTCTGCCTCTATCTCTGGTGTCGCTGATTCTCTAGATAGGGTCCCACATTCCGCTTGTGCTCTTATCCCTTGATGGTCCTAGGGTCCTCTGTTTCTGGACTGTAAGATTAACTACTCCCTCGTTTTTGTTACAAAACTTCTATCTTTATGATTATGACCATTGCAATTAGTCATGATAATAATTACTTACTATTGAATCATAAGAATCTTATCCCCTTCTAGACAAGATGAAAACTATTCAGTGGGGACTCTTTCTTCTCTCACACATTATTAAACTAAACTCCCCCTTGAAACTTTGTAAGCCAGTCACTTTGTGCTTTTATCAACCCCTCATTTTAGGTAGCCAATGTCTAAGTTGCCCATCCCTATCTACCCTGTGTATAGAGGGGATAGCATTGACACTTGATGTGAAGACTCCTTTCCTCTCTGTTGCTATTTGGAGTTACTACCTCTATGAGTCCTGGTGTGGCACTGTGGGTTAATGTTCCAGGCTGCAAAGCTGTTTGAACTGCAAGGTCGATGGTTCAAGCTTACCAGCTGCTCCTCAGAAACCCTATACAGGGTTGCTATGGGTTTGAGCTAACTCGATGGCACTTAATAACAATTACAACACCTCCTCATCAAATTGAAGCAATTTACCCTCATTCCTTTATCAAAAATTGTTTTTTTTTTTTTATCTTCCTCTAGTCGAGTTCTGATTATAAAGCCATCGAGGCTAGGTCAAATGGGTACTATCTGCAACTTTGGGTGTTTTTGTGTGACTCTTCTCACTTTACTATAATAAATATTAATAATTATAATAGCAGAAGAAGGAGGCATTAACTGGCATTAAGATCCCTGAGCAGTTAAAGTTTGAAATGAGTCCTGAAGTCTGAATAGGAGTATTGCGAATGAAGGATGGGGCAGGTGGTGAGTGAGAAGCAAGCCACTCCCAGAAGAAAGAAAAACACATGCAAAGGCAGAGGCAGGAAGAGCATCATTGGTCTGGAGATACAGCTGTTCAGTAGGTCAAGCATGTACGGTGTGTGTTGGAGGTATGTCTAGTCAGTAGGTCGAGCATGTACGGTGTGTGTTGGAGGTATGTCTAGTCAGTAGGTCGAGCATGTAGGGCGTGTGTTGGAGATATGTCTTGTCAGTAGGTCGAGCATGTAGGGTGTGTGTT
>NW_006408593.1:12086790-12145656 GCF_000296735.1 Chrysochloris asiatica | reverse complement strand
ATGTAGGGTGTGTGTTGGAGGCATGTCTAGTCAGTAGGTTGAGTATGTAGGGTGTGTGTTGGAGGCATGTCTAGTCAGTAGGTCGAGCATGTAGGGTGTTTGTTGGAGGTATGTCTAGTCAGTAGGTTGAGTATTAGGGTGTGTGTTGGAGGCGTGTCTAGTCAGTAGGTTGAGTATGTAGGGGTGCATGTTGGGGCAGAGTGTTAGGAAATTAGGTCAGATAACAGACAAAAGACTTTGAAGCACTGAGGAGTTCCTAATAGTTTTGAAGCAAGGAGCTGCTGTGATTAGATTTACATTATTGACAGCATGTATTTCTGTTCATTTATATCATAACTTGTTGTTCCAGAAAGGATTTCAAGAACATATATAACCTCATACACAAGATTACCAACACACATATAAGTGGTATCCTCTTTGAGAAAGACATATGTTAAGTGTTGGATTTCAGGGCCATATCTACTCTCTGGATCTGCAGCCGGCAGAGGGAGGTCCCATTGTGGATGAGACAACAGAATCCCAAATTTAGACAAATGAATAAGAATCATGAAGATCCAAGTTGTAAGGGTCTTTATCACAGCTCTTTCCTGGGATAGGCGAGGGGACAGATGAGGGAACTAAGATTTAGAATGGTAACAACACCTGTGTGGGTCATGCAGTTCATTATGGATGATGCCAACACCAGATCGCTGTGATTTCTTCTAGGGCATTGTAACCTCACTAGAGTGTGGGCTTTAGGATCTGGTGAGCTGAGCCTGGATCGTAACTCCATTGCTTCTGCCTGTACGATTTTGGCCAAGGTGACTGACTTCTTGAGTCTCAGTTTTCTTACCAGAGGTTTGTGCCCAACCTCCAAGACCCTAGCTGTTGTCACTCCTTCCCTTCCTACTTTAGCAAGGCCTGAGGTGTTGCTAAAGATAGTTTCAAATGACCCAGTACATATTCAGATCATTCCAGTCAGTGGAGGGACGAGAGGGGTTGACTTTCTTGCTTTTGGCCACATAGTTTGAGCAGGTGAGCCATGTGGCCAGCAGGGGGCAGGGTCAGCCACACTCCAACTGTAGGGATTTAAAAATGACCCTATTTTGTGGAATCTTGGTGTTAGGAGCACCCTAGAGGCAGTACACTCTCTATTTTAAAGAGGAGGAAGCTGAGGTAGAAAGAGAACAAATACAACATGCCCAGAGCACAAGTGAAAAGTTGAGCTGGGGCCCAAGACCTATCTCAGGGTCCAGGGGTCTGCACCTTCTGTTTCCAGAAGATACTTTAGATATCAGCTTTAGATTTATAGCGGGCGCTGTAGAATCAGCACTGGACTTCAAACCACAAGATTGGCAGTTCAAACTCACCAGCTGCTCCTTGGAGAGTCTTTACTTAACAGCAACAACCACCATTATCTATCCATGCATTCATGAAGGGCAGTCAGCATGAGTATGGGTTAAAAATATTAACTTCACAAATGTAAACAATTGAAATGTAGCCCAATTTTTGTAATTCTATTTTGGTCTTTCTTCTTTTTTAAAAAACAAAATCCTGATGATTTGATTCTAGTCAGGGACCTGGAATCTCTCCACGTCTGAGATCCTGGCCATGGCCCCTGATGCCCAGCCCTACCTGTTTCCCCACAAGCTTTCCTTGGGTACACAGTAAGGGCCTCAGCTCCCCCCGAGCATGCTGGGATTTGTGAGAGGGCTAAGGGGAGGCAGAGGCCTGGTCTGGGAACCCCAACCTCAGTCCTGGGCTGACAAGACTCCCTGTTCACAGAGCCCTAGGTGCACGGGGCTTTGGATATCTTTTCCCACCAATGACACACTAGCCGTCCTCCCTCCCTCAGCCCTTACAAACAGTCCCCAGGCTCACCTGGTGGGGGATGGGCAGCCTGGGCAGGGGGCTGAGGCCCAGCAGCGGGGTGGTGGCCATGGCGGTGGCAGCAGTCATAGCTGAGGAGGCGGCCAGAGGGTCCATGGGCAGCTCTGGGCTCTGCTCCTGCTTCACCATGACGGAGCACAGTTTGTGCCCCAGCGCCCACGCTCCATGCTCCACGTCTAGGGGGAGGGCAGGACCAGGCTCAGGGGACTCTGGGAGCAGAGGGCTCGGGCTGGGCCCCTTCCCACCCCCCGGAGCTGCTCTGGACTGGACACAGGAGAGATACCAGGGTGCACCCGAAGGCAGGTAGGGGAGGGCAAGCAGACCCTTGTGAGGTGGTTTGTCAGGTGGGCTGAGGTCAGAACAAGAGAGGACATCCTCTTCATTCAGCAGTTTACAGAATGGCCTTGGTCAACAGACCTGGACCCTTCCTGACTGGCTGTGTGTGCTTAGGCAAGTTGTCAAACCTCTCTGAGCCTTAGTTCCTCATCTGTAAAATGGGGAAAGGAACCAGCTAATCTGCTGCCATAGAGTCTATTTCAGTGAATGACAACCCCACGTGTGTTAGAGTAGAACTATGCTCTTGATGGTTTTCAATGGCCATAGATTGCCAGGCCTTTCTTCTGAGGCACCTCTGGGTGGATTCAAACCTCCAACACGGGTTAGCAGCCCAGCGTGGAGTCGATCCCGACTCATAGTGACCCTATAGGACAGAGTAGGAGTGCTGCTTAGTCTTTCCGGGACTGTCCATCTTTACAGAAGCCAACTGTCACAGCTTTCTCCTGTGCAGCAGCTGGTAGGTTTGAACTGCAGACCTGGCAGCTAGCAGTCCAACACAGCCCACAGTACCACTGGACATCGTTTGGGAAGGGAACAGAGCCTACCTAATAAGGAGGCTGTGAGGATCAAATCAAATAATACACATAGAGCCCTTTACCCGGTGCCGGACAAGAAGTAAATGTTTAATAAATAGTTAACACAGGGTGACGTGGAACTGCGTAGTTGGAATCGAAAGGGAAGTGGCAGGTGGGGTCAAGTGGCCAGCAGATGTGGTTCACATGGCCTTGGAAGCAGGGTTAGGAATGATGGCTCCTGACTGGCTTCTAGAGGTCATGGGGAGCCACCGAAGAGCCTTTTTGCACTGGGCAAGTCTTCTGCAAAAGGCATCTTTAAAAAGTGTTAAAAAGCAAATATGTGACTTTGAGAACTAAGGTGCACCTAACCAAAGCTATAGCATTTCAATGAGCTCATATGCATGTGAATGCTGGACATTCAATAAGGAAAACTGAAGGAGAATTTATGCATTAATTCTGCATACATTTTAGCATGCTTTGATTTCTACTTTTTTTTGAAAGAATCACTTTGCCTCCTGTAGAGATTGGAATGGCTGCAGGGGGCTGCTGGAATAATTCAGACACTGGTGATGGAGAGGAGGGGATGTATTAGGGACACATTTAGAAGGAAGGCTAGACCAGACCTGAGGACCTAGGGGGTGTAGGGAGGGGGCAGGAGGAGTGACGGTTGATATGATTCCTGAAGATAGTGTCCACCTGACCACCTATGGGGTCTCCTGGATCCACCTGGGCCACAGATACTACCCATAGGCCCCAGCACCTGGACCAAAGGACAGCCCAAGAAGAAACGTGGTCAGGCAGGTGTTTGTGGAGGCAGCATGTGGGTAGGTGCTGGAGGGAACTGTAGGTTACAGGAAGGAGTCCTGGTAGGTAATGCATTGAGTTGATTGAAACTTGAGCAATTTGAACATCTTGCTGCTCCGGAAAACAATGAGGTCATCTCCTCCTGTAAAGCTTTACAGCCTGGGAAACCCTAGGGAGAAGTTCTACTTTGTTCTACAAGACCATTATGAGTCTGAATCGACTCATCAGCAGTGGGTGGGTGGGTGGGGAGAAGGGTCAGTGGCTTGGCTGTCTGATCCCACTTCAGAGCCAGGCCCCACCCAGCTGGGAGTCTGAGTGCCCCGGCTCTGGGCCACAGGCTGCCGTTAGGTTCCGGGAACACCCACTATCTTTCCAAATTACAGGACCAGGCCGCCGGCCTCCGGGAAGCTGCCCCCTGTGAAGGGCCCACAGACAAATTACTTTAAAAATAGACTTGGGGTGGCCAGGGAGCAGCCACTAGGCTGGCCCAGCAGGGGTAGATGGAGAACCTGCCCTGGAAGGGAGAGAGCCTACCTCACAGCCTTGCCCTTTCCTGGGAGGAAGCCTCCAGAAACCAAGGCACCATGGGAGCCCTTGGCAACCACACTCCCTGGAGCCATGTGAAACCCCAGAGGGTGGCCCTGCCCTCACCAGGGGTGGTACAAAGACCAGTCTCTGCCCCTGGGGAACCTCTGGGACTCTGAGAAACAGCTCATCAGACTCAGTTCAGCTTGACACACTCTCCCTCGTTACCTCCTCCCAACAACCCTATGGGCCAGGCATCGTCATTCTTCCCATTTTGTAGGTGAGAAAACCAAGAAACTTGTCAAGATCATGGTCCTTGGGAGGAGGAAAGAGGAATAAAAACTCTGTACATGGTTTTAGCCATTCACTGAGCAAATAGGGTTTCTAGATGCACCATGAAAAGATGGCTGTTGTGTTCTGTTGCAGAGCAACCCTATATAGCACAGAGCTGCTGTGGTTGAGTGCTGAGGTGTGGTTGAAGAGTTTGAACCACCAACCTTGAGGTTCAAACTGACCTTGTGGTCAAGTACTTATCCTATAGCACCAGAGGAGAAATGCCCTATCAGGTTTCCCAGGCTGTCATCTTTACTGTAGAAGAAAGGTAACGCTTTCTGCTCCCATAAAGAAATGGGGTTCCCATTGGAAACCCTATACAGGGTTGCAATGAGTTAGAACAACTTGACAATAAACAACAGCAACAAGTTTTATGGGAGCAGATCACCAGGTCTCTTCTCTTTTGGATTCACTGGTTATGTTCGAACTGCTGACCTTTCAGTTAGCAGTTGAACGCTTAATCATTTTGCCACAATTTAATCAGTCACAATTTACTGATTATTAAAAATATTTTAAACTAGATACTTGCATTTCCCAGCTCAGTGCCTGGCATATAAAATACATCATCAACAAAAATAGCCACAATGCCATATAATTATTGATATCAGGCTTTGTCCTGGGTATTGGGCTGGGGGTATTGTATGCATAAAATTTTTAATCCTGACTAGAACTCTTCAAGTACATATTATCTTCATTTTCAAGTTAAGGAAAACAGAGGTTCAGAGAGGTTATGCAACTTGTCCAAGATCACAAAGCAGCAACTAGAAGCAACAGGATGCACGCTAAGACCTACTTGGTTTCAAACCTGGTACCCTTACTGCCCACTGTGGTCAGCAAATGGGGCAATAGCAATAGTGTGAGATTTAGAGTCAGAGAATTTGGCTCCAAGTGCCTACTCTACCTTTTATTGTGACTTAGACAACAGCTTCCCTGAAGCCTTGCTTTTCTTATTGGTTAAAAGGGGATTATAACCAAAGTGATTCTCTGTTCAGTTGTGATAAAGAAATGAGATCATAAACTTGAAGACGTTTTGCCAACTGGACAGTGCTGTAGAAATGCTTACTGTCATTCCCATGTGTAGAAGAATCCGAGGCTTAGAGAGGTGAAGGGACCTGTCCAGGGTCACCCAGCCCCACACTGATGGAGCAAGGACCACCTGGGTTGGAGGAGATGTCACAAGGCAAGTTCTAGGTGGGCCACAGTCTGCAGTTCTTGAGGACGGATTCCATGAGGGGAAGGACTCAGAGTGCTTTATAGATGGAAGGGGCTGGAAGAAAGGGGTACTATGGGTAGCCCCAACTTCAGGAATAAAAGCAGGGTATAGGGGTTTCCCCCAGGTAACACCTCAGAGAGTATCATGGTATGAGGAAGTGGTAAGGTTCTAGAGTCGTAACAACATGTTCACATATATTATTTTGTCACCCCAATTGTCCCTTCTACATTAGTGGTTCTCAGACCTCAGGTGGATCAATAGCTCCTGGAGGCTGGTCTCACCCACAGGGTTTCTGATTTAGGAGGCCAGTGGTGGGGCTTGAGCGTTTCCACTTCTGACAAGCTCTCAGGTGATGCTGAGCCTGCAGGTCCGGGGACCACACTTAAGAAACTAGTGGCCTGAGTCATCGGGGGGACCGTTTTGAGACATGCACATATGGGTTTGAGTAAGAACAAAAAAGTCAGGGAGCCGCACCCCATGAAAGGCATTTGTGGGTGTCTCCGCATGCAGGTTTTCCCGTCATGGGCCGTTGGGCCTGTGCTGTCCCTGGGCTTTCCCTCCTCTTACCCTGAGTGGTGTCCTCCATCTTGATGGGCATGAGAGGACTCTGAGGAGCCGAGTCACCGCTCAGGGAGTAGCTGTGCTCAGCCTGGATACCCGGCGTCGGGGAGTCCAGTTCCATGTCCAGGAGAGGGCTCTTCTCATCCAGCCCAGGGTCATCAAAGAAACTGCTGAACAGATCATTGGAGAAGTCCTCCATGTTCTCCGCAAAGTGGTCCAGGTGCTCTGGGAAGTGCTACAGAAGGAGGGGAGAAGACGGAATTCATATTCACTTGGGAAGGGGTGCACATGCTGCTGTGGTAGTCCCACAATTCCTGCGGTCATCCCTACTGTCACTGGAACCTCCCCCTTACTGTTCCCACCACCATTAATACCACCCTTACCAACATCACCAACATCGTTATTATTAATCCGACCACCATTACTCCACCTCGGCTACCCCCTCAGTGCCAACACCATCACCACCTCCACCACCATCACCAGCATGACCCTCAAGGGGGAACTGATGGGATGGAAGACTTCCTGGAGCAGGCAACAGGACCCTGGCTCTGGAATCTTGGTCAAATCACTTAACCTGTCTGAGTCTAGTCCTTGGTTAGCTCTGCTTTCTTCATAGACTTGATGTGAAGAATAACTGTATGTCTATGAGAGCATTCCGAAGCAACATTTGTATTGGAATGTGGAGAGAGGGGGATGCAGGATGGCGGGCTTCCACTCTCCTCATTCCCACAGTCCCAACCTGTCCTTGGGCCCCCAGTATCTTTCTTTTCCCAGTCATCCTCTATGCCAAGAGATTAGGTTCTGGAGCCTATGCTTGGGTTTGAATTTTGGCCCTGACACTGCTAGTTATGACTCAGTGTTGTTCAGACTGTGGGTGATGACTCATTTGGGTTGTGAAATCAACTTAGTGGGTCACAACCAGAATTGAAGAAAAAATAAAGTAGAACAAAATAGAGTAAAAAATATCAGTGTGCACTGCCCAGAATCAAGTATTGTCTTGTGAATATTTTATCTCAATGTTTATGTGTGTTGTGTTCTTGGTAATGATGTAAAATGTATTTCTTATAACTGAAAAGGATTTCTGGTATGGTGTTGTAGGATCAACACTAGACAGAGAACCACAAGGTCAAAGCCACCAGCTGCTCCTTGAAAACCCTATACAAGGTCTTTATGATTTGGAACCGACTCCAAAGCACTTAACAACACAATACAACTGAAAAAGACTGAAAAATCCTGGGCTCTGTGATCTTGGAAAAGTTAATTAACCTCTCTGTTTTTCATCTCTTCTCCCTCTGTAGAGTAGAATGATAAAGTTCTACCTGTTAGGATTATGGTGTGGATTAAACAAGTGAATACATACAAAGCACTTAGAATGGTCCCACTCAACAAATGCTACCTTTCACTATCAACAAAGCACCCCAGTGGCTGGCACATAATAGGTACCTGTGACTATTTTTTTCTTTCTAAAGAATTATAAATATTTATGGAAATGTTAGGGGGAAGTGCGAGTCAGTGGTAGAGTCTTGCCTTCTATGGGGGAGTCCTGGTGTGGCGCTGCAGGAGAATGCGCTGGACCACAAGGTCAATTTGAACCACAAGGTTGGTGGTTCAAACCTACCCGCTGCTCCTCAGAAACCCTATACAGGGTCGTTATGCGTCAGAATGGACTTGGCGGCATGTCACAACAACAAAAACATGGGGGAGATCGTAGTGCAGCCACTATCTTTAGTCAGTGTGTTGCTATGACATTGAATCGGTTTCAGTGGAGTTTCTAGATTTCTGATAAACCAGCCAATGAAAACCCTGTGAATCACAGTGGTCTCATCCCATTGTGCATCAGTGGTGGCCAGGACAGTAACTAACAACAACAAGGAAATGGGACTGCTAATGAGTCTTAATTTGTTAATTGACAAAGAGATGGAGGGGTGGCTTCAGGCCCTTAAGTCCCACCTACTAAGTGGCTAAGACCTTGCTTCTGGAAAGAATTGTTGATCTTTCTAGGGAATACTAGGGAGCCTGTCCCAGTTCAGATAGGGCCCCTGGTGGTACAGGTAGTTAAATGCATGGTGCTGACTGAAAGGTGCTAACCAGTCACTCCACAGGAGAAAGCTGTCTGCTTCTGTAAGGATTGATAGCCTTGGAAACCCTGTGAAGCAGTTCTGCTCTGCCCTGTAAGGCCACTATGAGTTGGAATTGACTAGACTGGCAATGGATTTGTTTTGTTGTTGCTGTTGTTTTTGGTCCCAGTTCTGAAGGGATGGACAAAGGGGTCTTCGGTCTGGGGACAAGCTGAGAATGGCGAGGTTAGAGGAACAGAGTTTGAGCATGAGGGCTGAGCAGAGGATGAGCACCAACTCTGGAATTAGAGAGACCGGCTTTATACAATTGTTGTTGTTGTTAGGTGGCATCGAGTCAGTGCCAACCCATAGCAACCTTATGCACAGCAGAATGAAATACTGCCCGATCCTGGACCAACCTCACTGTATAGTGTTGTCACGCTTGAGCCCATTGATGCTGCCACTTGGTCAATCCATCCCGCTGGGGGTTTTCCTCTTTTTCTCTGACCTTCCACCTTACCAAACATGAGATCCTTCTCCAGCGACTGGTCCCTCCTGACAATATGTCCGAAGTATGAGAGATGAAGTTTGACCATCTTGGTCTCCAAGGAGCACTCTGGCTGCACTTCTTCCAACTCACATCTGTTGGTTCTATGGGCAGCCCATGGCACTTTCAATATTCTCCTCCAACACCATAACTCAAAAGCATCAATTCTTCTACTGTCTTCCCTTATTCACTGTCCAACTTTCACATTCATATGAGGTTATTGAAAATACCATGGCTTGGGTCAGGCGCACCTTAGTCCTCAAGCTGACATCTTTGCTTTTTAATACTTTAAAAAGGTCTCGTGTAGATTTTCCTAATGCAATACGTCATTTGGTTTCTTGACTGCTGCTTCCGTGAGTGTTGATAGTTGATCCAAGAAGAATGAAGTCCTTGACAACTTCAATCTTTTCTCCATTGATAGAATGTTGTTTATTGGTCCAGTTGTTATTAGTTGTCAATCAAATCTGTTCTGACTCATAGCAACCCTGCATAAGGTTTCTGAGAAGCAGAAGGTGGGTTTGAATTGCTGACCGTTTGGTTAGCAGTCCAGTGCTTACCTTACAACTCCTCTAATTGCTAAGTTATTTAACTTTTCTAGACATCAGTTTCCTCGTTTTTAAAGTGGGGGAAATTATAGTTCCTATTTGATTGTGTGGATCATGACAAGCTATGGACAACATTGTGGTATTCCAGAACACTTAATTGTGCTCATGAGGAATCTGTACCTGGACCAAGAGGCAGTTGTTAGAACAGAACATGGGAACACGGAATGTTTTAAAATTAAGAAAGGTGTGTGACAGGGTTGTATTCTTTCACCATATTTATTCAACTTGTATGCTGAGCAAATAATCCGAGAAGCTGGGTTATATGAAGAAAAACGTAGCATCAGGATTGGAGGAAGACTCATTAAAAACCTGCGATATGCAGATGATACAACCTTGCTTGCTGAAAGTGAAGAGGACTTAAAATCTAAATTTATTGATGAAGATCAAAGAGCACAGCCTTCGGTATGGATTACATCTCAATGTCAAGAAAACAAAAATCCTCACCACTGGACCAATAAACAACATTCTTATCAATGGGGGAACAATTGAAGTTGTCAAGGACTTCATTCTTCTTGGATCAACTATCAATACTCATGGAAGCAGCAGTCAAGAAATCAAATGACATATTGCATTAGGAAAATCTGCTACACAAGACCTTTTTAAAGTGTTGAAGAGCAAAGATGTCAGCTTGAAGACTAAGGTGCACCTGACCCAAGCCATGGTATTTTCAATAACCTCGTATGCATGTGAAAGCTGGACAGTAAATAAGGAAGATCGTAGAAGAATTGATGCTTTTGAGTTATGGTGTTGGAGGAGAATATTGAAAGTGCCATGGGCTGCCCATAGAACCAACAGATGTGAGTTGGAAGAAGTGCAGCCAGAGTGCTCCTTGGAGGCCAAGATGGCCAAACTTTGTCTCTCATATTTCGGACATATTGTCATGAGGGACCAGTGGCTGGAGAAGGATATCATGTGTGGTCAGGTGGCGGGTCAGAGAAAGAGAGGAAGACCCCCAACAAGATGGATTGGCCAAGTGGCAGCATCGATGGATTCAAGCGTGGCAACAGTGGTGAGGTTGGCCCAGGATCGGGCAGTGTTTCGTTCTGCTGTGCATAAGGTTGTTATGAGTCGGTATCGACTTGATGGCACCTAATAACAACAACAACAACACCTCATAGGCTTGTCATGAGGGTCAAATATTTTTGTGAAGTGCTTACTACACACCTCATAGGATTATGAGGATAAAATGAGTTAATACATATATAACAGTGCCTGGTATGCAGTGAGTGCTCAATAGTTGTTGTTAAGTGCTGTTGAGTCAGTTCCAACCAAAAGCGACCTTATACAGGGCTTCTGAGGAGTGGCTGGTGGGTTGAACTGGCAAATTTTAGTTAGCTGTCCAGTGCTTATCCTAGAATTGTTAGTCATTATTACTGAGAAAACCACAGCCCCTAGCACTGAGCCTGAGATGTGAACTCTGGAACCAATTCAGGGAGGTGGTTTTATCCTCTCCCTCCCCACCCAAGTAAATTGTGATCAGAAAATTCAGAATAATATGAGTTCAGAAACCCTGTGAACTTCCCACTTTCCAAGTTATCAGGAATCCTAGTCCTCTTCCTACACGGTGGTTTACCTTTCCAAAGCGCTTTCATAGACGCATCATTGTATTTAATTCTCACAGTATCTGCATTTGCATTTAGGGAAACTGGGACCAGGGAGCCACACGTGGGTCTCCTCACTGCCCAGACCATCCCCTACTGAAGCAGATATCCTGCTGTGACCTGTAAGTTCCCTGAAGTTCATCTGCTGCATCCCAGCACTGGCCCAAAGATTTAAAAATAAATACATAAATCTCCAATTGCTCTTGAGTCTATGCTGACTATGGCAACGCCATGGGTGACAGCTTAGAACTGTGTTCCATAGGGTTTTCTGTGGCTGATTTTGGGGAATTAGACTGCCAGACCTTTCTTCCTGGACACCTTTGGGTGGACCTCTAACCTTTTGGTTAGCAGCCAAATGTATTAACTATTTACACCATCTAGCTGTCCTGGTGAGGTGCTGTAGCGTAAGCAGTGAGTTTGGTTTGAACCAACCTTTTTGTTCCACCCAGCGATCTTGGCCCATGATGTTGTTGTTAAGGCCTGTCGAGTTGGTTCCAACTCATAGTGAACCCTGTATAGGATTTCCTAGGAGTGGCTGGTGGGTTTGAACTACTGGCCTTGCAGTTAGTAGTCCAATCCAGTGCTTATCCTACAATGCCGATAGACAATAAACATTGGTGGAGGGACAATACCTTCAGTATGTCACAGCCAGCAATGCTTGGGTGAAGCAGTACACGAGGTCAACAGGCCTCAGCTAACTGTGACCGCAGAGGCAAACCATTGACGTGATATAAACCCAACCACCTAGCTAGGGCTCTGTCAGATCTATGCTAGCCACACCCTCTGCAGAGCCCAGGCCTGCCCAGCTGGGGGCGCCACTTCCTTCTGCTCTCGCTCTCTCTCAGGGTCTTAAAATCCTACTGTGCAACTGGGTGGGAGGCTAAGAGTGAGTCAGAGGCGAAGGTATTTCTTCAGCAGCTGCTTTTCAGGAGATAAGGGTTTGCCAATCCCCTTCCTGGGGCCTTGTCGAGGAGAAATGCTTCCGCTGTCTGGGCTGGGGTCCCTGAAGGCGGAAGCTCATGGCAGATGAACCAAGTCCTTCTCAAAGGGTGTCCACGAGAATATGCCTAGGGAGCTCCTTTGGTCCCCTTTATGAGCATCCAGCACCCCACCTGCTGCATACAGCAGCCAAACTCAGAAGGATTGAGCTTCCAGCATTGCGGAAGCCAAGTGGGAAGGGAGGGCGGCCAAGGGGCAGGCAGGGTGGGGGTGGAGGACACTAGGCTCTCTGGTCCTCCTTGTTCAGGGCTTCCTATGTGCTGGGCAATGGTGGACATGTCTTCCTGCCCCTACGCCAGAAGGACTCCCCCTTACCGCTATCTAGAAAGGGGCTCTGGTGGCGCTGGACAATAAGCACTGGACTGTTAATCATAAGATCAGCAGTTCAAACCCACCAGCTGCTTCACAGGAAAAAGATGAGGCTTTCTGCTCCCATAAAGCGTTGCAGCCTTGGAAACCCTATACAAGGTCACTATGAGTTGGAATCGACTCTACAGCACCTAACAACCATAACGCCTAACAACCACACCATCACTTCCACTGGAAGGAGACCCTGGATAGTGCAGTCAATATCCTCACTTGCTAGCCAAAAGATTGAAGGTTCAAGTCCATCTAGAGGTGGCTCAAGTGCTCTGCTTCTAAAAACTCAGCCATTGACAGCCCTAGGGAGCACAGGTCCACTCTGAGTCTCAGGGGGTTGCCATGAGTCAGAGTGGACTTGGAAGTAAGTGGTTTTACTTCTGTCTGATGCCTGGCCTCTGGGGGTTCAGCTACTGTTGATTTGTCATCAATTTAGAGGTAGATATGAATATAGTATGAAGTGCCGTTGAGTCAGTTCTGAATCAAATCGACCCTCGAGGAGCAGCTGGTGGGTTTGAACCACCGATCTTGCGGTCAAACTGACCTTATGGTGCAGTGCTTATCCTACAGCGCCACACCAGGACTCCTAGAGGTAGCTGGAATCTGAAAACTCCCATCGTTCATGGCCCCCTTCCCCTTATTGCTATTGGGGAACCTTAAGTTCAAAGAGGAAAAGCCGGCTACCCACCGTCACACAGTGAGTGGGTGATATGGGAGGGGCTCCTCCACAGCTCTAGGCTACACACTGGTGTGGGCACCCTCTTCTTGTCCTCTCAAGGTGATCCTCCCCTCTGCTCACCTTCTCTCCATCCCTGGGACGCCCATTCGGGAGACCTCAGGCCTTCTCATCTCCTGCCTAACCCATCTCAACTCCAACCACACCCAGGTCTCTCTCCAATTCACACACACCGAGTTCAGATTTCAGACTATCCAACGGAAATTATTGCGGATCGAGAGTGGTGTCATCAGTCTATAAGCAACAGGGGGCGGTAGGTCGACGTTCTGAGGGAGTCAGGGTTCTAAGGGGGTGAGGGTTCTATGGGGGTGCCTTTCCAAGCAACGGGGGTGGGAGGCCAGAAAAGGAAATATTATGATGTTTCCCTCCTCGTTAAAGACTTTTTCCTACAGTCAAGCCAACAAAAGCTACTTCTCGGCGGCCACGCAGAGCCGGCGCCGGCTCCATAGTTAGGAGGAGCGTTCCAGGTTCCCCCCGCCTGCAGACTCCCGCACCCCTCCTCTGGGCTGCACCTTCCGCCCCAATAGCCCGCCCCTGACATTTGAAAGCAGCTGAGTCCATCAGCGCGGCTCACAAAAGGTTAAGGCCGGCGCGTGCGGTGCCGCCCCTCTCCGGAATCCGGCCTGCCCATTGGAGAGAGCTGCAGAGCTTCTAGCTAATGAGAGGAATCTGCGAGCTGTCGGACGCGCTGTCAGGGAAGGGAGCAGAGACAAGTGGAGGGGGTCCTTGGCCTCCGCGGACTGCTCTGATGTCCGGAAAGAAGGGGTTCTAGGGCCGACCTCAGTGCCCCCTTCTGTGGTAGAGCGGGGGCAGAAATGGCCCTTCGAGACTCCAGCTGGGCCCGGCAGTCCCACGGTGCCCTAAGGCCCCGACACAGCACCCGGAGCGGGAGGAAGTGGAGACGAAGGATCTGCTCCGAGGTCCCTGGCGGGCCGGATTCTAAATTTCCATCCCGGCTCTTCCAGCGCAGTCTCTTACACCCCTCCTCATGGAGCAGCCCTAGGCTCTGTTCCTGGGTGATAGGATCCCCAGATCGTGATAGGACCACTTAGGCTCCCTTTTTTCCCCTTGCCCTCGTCCGTCGTTTGGGGTCAGTGCAGATAGCATGCCGCTCAGGTGGCTCCGCTGTCTATGGGGAACGGGGAAGAAGGGACCCCCCAGGCCCCAGCGTGCTCCATCCCAGGCTTCTGCCCTCCCCCTACCTGGCTGATTTCCTATGTGCTGGGGGGCGGGGGGAGGTGGTGGTGATGGAAGAAGGGAGGAGTCCGGAGCTGGTCCAGACTGAGTTGTGGGATGGGGGAAGGAGGGGAATTGAGCCCGGACATTCCTTCAAGTGAGAGTCCTTCCATAGTTCCCCTTCCTCTCCCCCGCAGTTATGCCCAGACACCCCCCACCCCCACCCCGCTTCCCAACACTGACCCATACATTCCGCAACGGTTACTTGCCTCGTGGTCACAAGAAAATCGCCCCTTCAAGCTGAAGGGCCACCAGCCTGAGTCATTTTGCTGTGTCCAGAGAGGGAAGATCAGGGAGGCTCTGAGAGGGGAGGGGACCCCCTGGATCCCCAGTTGTCAAACAGACCCTCTCTATCTTTAAGCAGGCATTGGAAGGCATTGGCAGCCAGGACAGAGCTAGACCAAAGGCTGGCCAGTGATGGGGGAAGAACACTGAACTCACATCCAGAGCTCCAAGTGCAAGGACTCAGCTCTCCTGGGCAGGTGGCCTGGGTTATAGTCGGTGATAGGGACAGGGTGAAGTGGATCAGAAAGTAGGCTCTTTTCCTCTGTCCTGGCCTTTTTGAGACTAGGAAGGGGGATGCCAGCTCTCTGGGTCCCTGGAGACTTCCTGGCAGGGCATGGGGTGTAGGGGAGTAGGGGAGCACATTGTTCCAACCTCTAACCTCATTCTCAGCCCCTGTTCCCCACAGGCCCATGGAAGGCAGCTGTTGAGGTTTCATATTTCCTATCCCCCCCACTGAACTGCTCACCATGGAGCCCAAGCTCAAACCCAAATAAGCAGAAATGCTTCAGTGTGTGCGTGTGTACATGCAGGCACAGCCTACGGATATATATGGGCTGTGGGGTTCCTTCTTACTTAGGGTAACACCACCTCTGTGAGGCCACACCACGAAAACTACACATCCACTGATACATTCAGATAATTCCTCATATCCATGCTCCCCGCCCCCACCCCCACTCCAGACACAGCCTCATAGGCTGACAAAGGCTGCCACCATCAGGCATTCAATAAGATGTGATCAACACAAATTCACACACATGCAGCCACTCTAAGACACACAGATGTGCGCTTACATAAACACAAGCAACTTTACACAGCACAAAGAATGGAAAGCTGACCTCATCAAGCTTCATGCCTAAGATGTCTGAGTCATGTGACCTCCAGGGAGGGAGATTTGGGAGTCAAAGGCTGGCCTGGAGCTGGGACAGTGAGGCCTAGGATTGGAGGAGCGAGGCAAAGGGAACATTTAGCATGTGCTGGAGAAGGGGAGAGGATAAACACAAGGCAGGTTGGCACCTAGTTGGTGTACATGGGCTGCTTCCGTATAGGGCAGGGGTCTGGGGAAGGGTATAGTCTCTGCAGCTTCTAGTTCTGTCTGCCTGCCTGGTCCACCAGTTTTCTCCCCTGGCCAGACCACAGGGCCCTCAGGCAAGTGGATAGCTGACCTGTAGATTCCTGGCCAGCCCCTGGCATCTTCTGAAAGACGGCCCCTGTACTGCGGCCCAGCCCAGGGGCGGGTGCCAGGCACTGTCTGGGCAAAAAAGAAGAGATGGCAGTGACTGCCGCCCCTCCCCCAGGCTGGGATAAGCTGTCATTGGCACCACTGAGGTCATAGCAGACCATGTCCTGGCTACTGGAGATGTTGGTCCTTAGGCAGCGGCTGGAGCATCCCAATGGGGACAGTTCAGGACACGTGAGTAAGTGCCAGAGCTGGTGCTGGAGCTTTGGAGAGAAAGTATCTTATCACCTTCATTCATTCAGTTACCAGTCATTCATTCATTCAGCATTTATGGAGTACCTAGTGTTTGCCCAGCCCTGTGGAGACAAAAGTGAACAAGGCTCAGTTCTTGCCCTCAAAAGGCTTCCTGTTTAGTGGGGAGACCACTCCATTTATGTAAGTATGCTCAAGACCTGAATGAACTCTGATTTCTCTTCAGGGCATTCTCCACTTGCATCAAAAGGATCTTCTAAAACACAAATATGACCATGTTATTTCCCTGCTCAATATCCCTCAGTGACTCCCTATTGACTTTAGAATAGAGTTCATAAAGTTCCTTAGTGTAGCTTGAAATGGCCCAGGCATGCTGATTCTATGTCTTGATTGTGTCTGGTTCTTGTTTGAATGCCCAAAGCTTAACATGGGTCCAGACACACAGTAGGCACTTAAACGTTTGTTGAGTGAGTAAGTGAGTGAATGAGTGGGTGAATAAAGGAATGTGTCAGGGAGCTTGTGGACTGAGTCCCTTTCTCTGCCGCTGAGCCTCCAGGAATGACTGTCCTGAATTCCACTCCCATGCCAGCTTGCTCCTGCTCCAGGCAGAGTTTCCATTCACTTGGAGACCTTCCCTTGGCTCCTCCCTAGTGGGATTTGCTGTACCCATTTTCCAGGCCATTTCTCCCCAGGGTCTTTTCATTCTTAAACTTCAGTCAGACCAGGCACTTGGAGATCCCTCATTGAGTGCCAGAGGAGCCCCCAGACTCAAGCTAGCCTAGGGGTATGAACAAAGCCCCAATGGATAGCCTTCTGGAAGCTGCTCTCCAGCCCCTGGCCAGCTGGAAAACCCTTGGCTGGAGCCTACCGCCCAGCTCTGGCTGGAATTCCCTTGGCCGCGTCCCTCTCCCTCTGTGTACTCATCGCTCGGCCTGTCTGAGTTGTCCTCAGGTTTTATTTTTGGAACGTATGGGATCCTTGGGCTCCTTTATTTACTTTCTTCTTTCAGGGAAGGTATGGGATCCTTGGGCTAGGCTGGGGATTAGGCTATGACACCAGTCCCTGGGGCTTGGACCTCTTAAGGCTCCCAGGGGATGGAGCTTTCTAAAACTCTAGTCTCACCAGATGCTCCAAAATCAGCTGCTTCTCCCCTTCCCCCACCCAGTGTGTGACTAACGCCTGCCCCTGCACTTCTTGAAGAGCCCCATGATAGCCCCCCAAAAATTATGATAATTTTAGAGTTGAAAGGAATTAGACATCATTCAATTCATCCCCTCTTATTTGTAGAGGCAATGTAGTTCAATGTTTTCAAGCAAGGAGACAGACAGACTTGGTTTTAATCCTCTCTGTGTAGCCTTAGACAAACTCCTTAACCTCTCTGAAACAGTTTCAGCTACAAAATGGAGGTGGTGGTTATTAAATGCTGTTAAGTCGGTTCCAATTCATAGTGACCCTGAATAGGGTTTCTAAGAAGTGGCTGGTAGGTTTGAACTGCTGGCTTTGCAGTTCAAACCGACTTTGTGGCTAGTTCTTATCTGATAGTATCTCACTAGAACTCCATGAACTGGAGGTACTTGTCCTGGTGTGGCACTGTGGATGAATGCACTGGACTGCAAAGTCATTTGAACCGGAAGGTCAGCAGTTCAAGCTCACCAGTTGTTCCTCAGAAACCATATATGGGGTCTCTATGGGTTAGAACGGACTCAACAGCACTTAACAACAACATACCTGTTTCACCAGGCTGGGTTAACTTTTGTAAAGTATACAATTCAAGATGCATAGAAGGTGCTCCTTAAACATAGCTATTATTCTTCTTAAGGACCTCTGGGGTTGTTTGGCTGCTAACCCTGAGGTCAGAGATTCACACCCATCTCAGGAGAAAGATCTGGTGATGACAGCCTAGGAAACCCTAGGGAGAGTTCCAGCCTGTCCTTTAGGGTTGTTGTGAGTCAGAAAGAACTCTATGGCACAATAACAGTATTATTCTTAGGGTCCCTGGGAGTGCAGTACTTAAGCCTCACAATAGCACATAGTAAGGGCCCAATAACTTAGCTGTTGTCATCCTTACAAGTCCATGGGTGGAACAAGCAGTTAATGCGCTTGGCTCCAACGTTTGGTTGTAGGTTTGAGTCCACCCAGAGGTGTCTCAAAAGAAAGTCCTGACAATCTGCTTCTGAAAACCCAATAATTGAAAACCCTCTAGAGCACAGACCTACTCTAACACACAAAGGGTCACTAGGAGACAGAATCAGCTCATAGCAACTATTACAGAGAAGGGAAACTGAGGTTCAGGGAAGAGTGTAGACTTGGCCAACTCAAGACAAACAGCCATTTCTGGAGTCCTTCCTCTGTATCTCCCTTCCAAACTGAAGTTGAGTCAGAAGAGTTGAGCAGGAAAGGATCTGGCCCCAACCCAAAGGAAGACTCTTCTAGAGTTGGGTGGGCAAAGTCATGGGTATTCTGTATCTGCCTCCTACCACCATGTGAAGCCCACCTCCAGAGAAGGTGACCGATTCTTCCACTGTCCTAGAGAACGCCTTCTTTACTGCTCACTGAGGGCAAGGGGTCTGGAGAGGAGACCCCAGCACTCAGCTCCAGGGTGGATCCCAGGTCAGTGGGACCCCTAGGAGAGGGAAGACACTGGATCCTGACATCACAGAGGGGAGAAGTTGGAGCCACAGCCCTGCAGGCCAGCTGGGGCCCTTCCAACCCATCCAGATGTCTCAGGAATGTGCTGAGCTGGGAACTACCTCTATTCTTCCCTCCCCCCAGTCCCTCATCATCTCCTCATGCTTGCTCAAGCTCGGCCTCCACCCCACCCCGCTGCCTTTCCTCTTCCATCTCTCCTTAGGAGGGTCGGCTGTTCATTGTCCTTCTGCACCCTGCTCCCTCTCAGCCCTCTGAAGGGGGTGTTGAAAGCAGGAGCCCTTTCCCTTCTGGAGACCCCATGGACTGACCATGAGGGGTTGGTGAAACAGAAGCCTTCACTCCTGGAAGGGAAAGTTCTGAGCAGATAGTGCCTGCCAGATTCCAAATGTGGAATGGATTTGCATCCCTGGAAGGGAAAGGGGTGAAGGCTTTGGGGTGGCAGAGGGCAGGGCTGGGCCTCCTCTCTGGAGAGGGGCAGCTCTGGGAGATGGCTGATGAGAGGACTCTGGACATCTTGTCCCAGCTGATGGGTAGGATGGCTAGGGAAGTGTGCTGTCAGGCTGGGCTGAGCAGAGCTCTTAAAGGCTCATATCCCTCTAGGCCCCAGGGCTCAATAGACAAAGGGCTTGCCTGATAGTAGGGTTGGACCTGGGGGCAGGACATGTTCAGGCTGGAGCTCCAAGCCCCGGTCCCCTAGCTCCAAGGAGGGACAACTTCACCCCGTGTGCTGGAGATGAGAGCCAGAAGAGAACTGGTCCTCCTGCCCAGTGTGAGAGTTACACCAGGGCAGGGAGGAGAGCAGAGGCAAGGAACCAGTCAGGGGCCAGCTGCTGCCTGGAGTTGCTCTGGGCTCAGGGAGGGTCCACAATTCTGTCTCCCCTGAGTGAGGGTCCCTGATCATTGAGGAAGCTGACAGATGAGAGCCCTCTAATGGACTCCAGACCTCCTTGACAGTTGGCTCTAGAGACAATTCAGCGGAGCTGAGGAATACCTCCTTGAATAGCTCAGAACTATCCATGGCTCACTCCTGTGGGCTGCAAACTCCAGGTTCCTTAGCATGACGACATTCAAGGTCTGTCATAAACTGACTTCAGCCTACCACTAGAGCTTCCCTCCACTCTCAACAGACTGACCCCAAAGCTGCTGTGAGCTCCATTGCCCAGAGGCCTCTGTTTCCAGCATTCCCTGTGTTTGGAATGCTGGGTTGGTTCCTTTGTCTCCTAACCTCTGCCATCCTTTAAGACCACACTCAAATATCATTTCCTCCAGGAAGTTTTCCTAGACCACAGCGCCTCTCCCCTGACCCCTGCCCCTTCTCTCAGGACCACCACAGCAGTCACTGACTATTGGGTCCCTGGTTAATAGCACACCTGGAACTCTAATCATGCCCAAGGGGGCCCTTCCCACTTTCTAAACTTTAACCTCCTTGAAGGCAGGATCTAGGATGTATTTTATTTTATTCTCCAGCCCTTTGCAGGATCTTACACAAGGCCCAACATGTAGTTTGCTTAATAGTAATGATGATGTTATTAATAATAGTTGATATTTATTTGCCAGACACTGTTCTAGCCCTTTGTATGCAGTATCTCATTTAAACGTCAGAATTTAAGGTAGGAACTATTGTTATTAGCTGCCATTGACTTAGACCCTTGACTCATGGCAATCCCCCCATGCACGACTGAAAGAAATACTGTCTAGTCCTGCACCATCTTATGGTTAGTTTTGGATTAAATCATTGTGATCCATAAGTTTTTCTTTGGTTGATTTTCAGAATTGGCAGCTTGCCAGGTCTTTCTTCCTAATCTGTCTTGATCTGGAAAGCACCACTGAAACCTATTTAGCATGTTGTTATGTGCCGTGGAGTCGATTCCGACTCATAGCAACCCTGTAAAGGGTTTCTGAGGCTGTAAATCTTTTTAGGAGCAGAAAGCCTCATCTTTCTCCCTCAGAGCGGCTGCTGGGCTCGAACTGCCAATCTCATGGTTCACAGCCCAGTGCTTATTATATATGGAGCCATTAAGCTCCCATTTAGCATCATAGCAACACACAAACCTTCATGGACAGACAGGTGTATTGACTGGAAATCAAAGCTAGGTCTACCTTATGGAAGGTGAGAATTCTACCACCAAACCACCCCTATTTTATGGATGAGGAAGCAGAGGCACATAGAAATTAAGTAGCTTGCCTAAATTCACTCAGTTAGCAAGTGGTTGAACCAGGATTGGAAACTAAGAACTCGGACTGTTGAGTTCATTCTCTTAGGTACCCACAACCCTACTGGCGGTTGAAGAAATGACTGCTTTTCCGCTACCCCACTAAGTCCAGGGCCAGATACAAAGACAAGACAAGCACATGCACTGGGTCTTCACCTGGGTCCCATGGCCCGAAATACAGAGAGAGCCCTGAGAAGGGACCCTGCGTCTTTCGGATTTACTCAAAGAAAAGAGCCTTCCAGCTCCAGAGAGGTTAGACAGGAAAACAAAATCTCTGTGGTTCAGGAGGAGCACAGGAATGGAGAAGGTGTGATGTTCCTCCAAGGACTGTCCACTGTGGGACTTCCCTTCCAGGCAATGACCACAGCAACCAGAGTCAAAACAGCAGCAGAAACGGTCATTAAGAGAGAGTGTACTATGTGCTGAGCAATGGACTCAGCCCTATCCTACTTGTTACCTAGTTGATTTCACCTCGTGTGTCACAATAGAGCTGTAGTCCATAGAGTTCTCAAAGGCTGATTTTTTGGAATTCGATCAGTAGCCTTTCTCGTAAGGTGTCTCTGAAGGAACTCGAACCTCCAACCTTTCAGTTAGCAGCCAAGTGTGTTAATTATTTGTACCACATTGGGACTCGCAGCCTTAGATACAAAGCTTACCTAATTGAATAGACACAAAGGTTACCTAATTGAATAGACACAAAGGTTACCTAATTGAATAGACACAAAGGCTACCTAATTGAATAGACACAAAGGTTACCTAATTGAATAGACACAAAGGTTACCTAATTGAATAGACACAAAGGTTACCTAATTGAATCCTGATAGAACCCTATGTTTTATGGTCACCCTGTACAGGGTTGCTATGAGATGGAACCGACTCGGTGGGACTTAACAGCAACAACATGGATGAGGAAAATCAAATGTGAAGACGTTCACTCAAGCTCACACAGATGACAAATGGTGAGAGCAGGATTTGCTCTTGTTCCTGCATCTGAAAAGAACTAGAAGAACCATTTGTGACCACACCACCTCACCTCGGATGGCTCAGCTCCCCTGTATTTGTCCAGGAATCTGCCATCTGACTTGTGGCCATGCAGTCTGGTCAGACGGGGCCTGCATTAGGTACCAGGTAACAGGACTTTCCCATTCAGAATCTGTCCAGAACAGGGTGTTTCAGGGTCTACGGCTCTCCTTTTCCCCATACTCTCGATACTCTCAGAGACCAGGTATCCAGGAATGAGTGATGTCGTGAGGACACATTATACTCTTTAAGTCATGTGGCGCTGTAGGTTAATGCGTCAGACTGCAAAGTCTTTAGAACTGCAAGGTTGGTAGTTCAAGCACACCAGCTGTTCCTTGAAAACCCTATACAGGGTCGCTATGGGTCAAAATCGACTTGGCGGCACTTAATAACAACATGTACTATATATGGAGTCCTGGACTGCTAACTGCAAGATTGGTGGTTCAAATGCACCAGCTACTCCTTGGAAACACTATACAAGGTCGGTGTGAGTCTGAACTGATTCAATGGCATTTAACAACAACAATAATGCACTATAGTTTTTTTATGTACATGATTTATTTCATAATAAAAAATAGGCCATCATGATAAAGATAATAAGTAGATATGGGATTTAAGATAAGATTCATTACTTGAATAGGTAAGTAAATAAAAGTCTCTTAAAAAAAAAAAAGGACCATCAAAGCTGGAAGTATCTTTTCTTCCTCTATCCATTCATCCACCCATTCAGGGGTCCTCATCCCCAACTCACTGGAACTTTCCTATCCATCCATCCATCCATCCATCCATCCATCCATCCATCCATCCATCCATCCTCTATCACCACCTTTGCAGCCCTTCCTTTATCCCTCATTCCCTCCTTCCTTTGCCTCTTGCTTCTTCCCTCCTCCCTTCCCTTCCTTCTGTCTATCCAACCAACAAATAAATGCTTCCTGAGCACCTGATTTAGTCATAACCAGATCTAGGGAACAGGCGAAAGTAAGTAATTGTCTCCTTGCCCTCAGAGAATGTTTAGTCTAATTTAGTAAGGCCCAGATTTGCTTAAGGTCACATAGCAAGTTAGGGACAGGAGGTGAGGCCCTTCCAGGCAGACAAAAGGATTCAGACAGAGGCTGAGATCTATCTGACCCGGCAGTAAGCCCCTTCAGTCTCTTCCTATCACCTCTTCCTGGTCTCCTGGAGGGCCTGAAGAGCCTGCTGACTCTCATTGCTGCCCTCAGATTTGTTATTCCTTTGAAAGGGGAGGAGGGGACCGGCTGCTGCTGTCCAGCTGTGATGTCGGACCACACATCCCAGCCCAGATGTGTCAGCCTCTCTGGGATGAGTGAAATGGTTTCTGGGCCAAGAGCCCAAGTCCAAGGAAGCAGCGTGTGGGCTCTGTCCGGGAGAGCTGGGGGTGGGGCACACTGCACTAGGCAGCAGGGAAGTCATCATTGCTCAAACCCTCAAGCTGCCTGTCCAGACCATGGAGGTGGTATGATGTGCCCAGGCCACAGGCATCAGGACTGTGACTTTCTGAGGAAACCAATACATTTGATAAGTGTTCTCTGTCAGTCAAGAGTTCCTGCCCCTCTAGCATCTCCTGAAACAGACACTCCTACCCCTTCTTTCCCCCAAATTCTGGTCAAGGATCAAGAAGTTTCCACTTGTTCTAGCCTCCCCTAGCCTGCTCAGGGGGGTTACATGGTGTCCCAGCCAAAGCAATGCTCATGGTCTTGACTCTAACTCCACCCAACTCTTCCTGCATCCTGCCCTCTGGAGTGCAGAAACTTCCAGAAGAACAGCCTGTTCTCCAGCATCTGGCACTAGTTTCTTGAGGGAGGCTCAGGGGCAAACCAGGTCCCTGAGAAGGATGGTCTGGGAGGGTCTCAGTACCAGGACTTACGGGAGGCAAATAGCATAGGAAGCAAAGGACACAACGTGGGGGATGTCCTTTGTCCTCCTCTCTCTAGACTAGGTACAATCAAACTCTCCTGGGAGCTTCAGAAAGAAAAATCCAAATGCCCAGGTAGGTGGGGAAATAGCATTCCTGGGCGAGAATGAGGAAAGGGTATAGGATAGGGTGTTGGGGCCCCGCCTCTCATAGCTCAGACAATATGCTGGGGTGGGGGTGGGGGTGGGGATGGCAGGGAGCTGACTGCATCCACAGATACTCAAAGGATAAGCATGGGTGAGGTTATCCATAACCCTGGTGTGGCGCTGTATGATAAGCACTGGGCTGCTAACTGAAAGGTTGGTGGTTCAAACCTGCTGGCTGCTCCTCAGAAACCCTATACAGGATCACTATGAGTCAGAGGTGACTCTATGGCACTTAACAACAACAACACACTTTTCTTGTCCTGCAAGGCAAAGTTCAAACCAGATTGTTCACTCCTCTTCTTGCAGGACTGTCTGGTCCTTAAACAGAAAGCAAAGGTGTCCCCTCCTTTCAAAATCTCAGTCCTAGTGCCCCCTGCTAAAATGCCTTCCAGTAATTCCTCACCAATGTTGTTGTTGTATTAGCTATCATTAGCTTGACCCCTGACTCTTGGCGACCCCACACACATTGGTTCCCACTATGACCAGTTGGTGTGGTGCTGCGGGTTAATGCAGTGGACTGCAAGGTCGGTTTGAACTGCAAGATAGGCAGTTCAAACTCACCAGCCGTTCTTCCGAAACCTTATACAGGGTCACTATGAGTTGGCACTTAACAACATAACAAATGACTAGTTGGGGATCACACCATTGCGATCCATGGGTTGTTTTTTTTTCTGATTTTTGAAAGCTGATTGCCAGGTTTTTTTCCTAGTCCATGTTAGTCTGGAAGCGCCAATGAAATGAGTTCAACATCATAGAAACACACAAGCTTCCACTGACAGATGGATAATGGCTATGTAAGAGATGCATGGGCCGGGAATCAAACTGAGTCTCCTGCATGAAAAGGGAGAATTCTACCCTGAGTCATCACTGTCTCCCCAATTTCATTGTCAGTAGGGATGAGGGAACTTGGGGAGGGAGAATACAGAGCTAACTTCTCTGGAAACCATATCCCGACCTCCTGCTGAGCCCAGAATCCACCTCCTTGGTGTTCCCCACAAGCCGCCACTTCATCATGGTGCCCATCACGGTGCTGCCATGTTTTCTGGAGCAGGGTGTGTCTTCTTCATCTGGGTTACCCTGGCACCAATAGAGGTGTGCCTTCAGGGCCCACTTGTTGAAGGAATGGAGGCTGTGTTAAATTCCCGGTTGGTCCAGGGAAGCCGGATGGACCTCACAACAGAGCTGGGCACAAACCTCATCTTTGTGGGGCCACTACCCTCAGGGCTGGCCAGGCCAGGACCCTGAGACCATTGTGTCCCTACTGAAATGATCAGTACACATCTTGAACAATCAGGTCTAACTATTTTAATCATCTCCTCTTCCCTTCGAGGGACTACCCCAATCCTAAGAAATTTTCTCTACAAATACAGTAAGTCTTTGAAAGAGAGTAAAGTTCACTATTTTGTGACCTGTCCTGTGCCCGGGCCCAATCTCAAATGAAGGTGGGCACAACTCTTGTCTCTGTGGGGTTGGTAAGGAAGTGACCCCTTGGAACTCATTTATAACTTTCTCGTTTAGGTCTACAACATGCGGTAAGGGTTTGTGATATATGTTGTGTATGTGTGTATGTGTTTGTGACAGTAACTAAAAAAAAATACACAACTCTGTATCTTATATGATTGAGAATTTTAGCCTGTCATTGCATTATTGTGGTATTTACTATATTGAGCATCTATTTTATGTCAAGATACTATGGTAGGTTTACGGCAGTGCAAACTGAGATAAGGGTTATAGAAAATACAAAGGATTAACAGAAATAACAAGGGTCTTATTTTTAGTAGTCAGGGAGACTTCTCTGAAGAGGTGACATTTGAGCTGAGAACCGATGCAAGAGATGGAAAGAACTGGAGTGAAAGCATTCTAAATAGAAGGAAAAGTATATGCAAAGGCCCTCGGGACAGTTGGAAAGGCTTGGTTTACAGTGAGATGCTTGTGGACCTAAAAGTCCCGGAGCAATCTGAAGAAGAGGAAACTGGCACGTGGAAGCCCAAGAGCCAGGAGTGAGACCTGAGCCACCTGTTCAAACCCTCTGTGGGTCAGTCAGCTCCAGACTGTCTGAGACCAGGGGCCGCAGGGGCTTGTCACAGGGTGGGGATGGCTCCAGCAATGACAGTTCAGTGGAAAGCAGGGAGAACACCTCTTGTGTCATGGGCTGCAGGCCCCCAATGGCTGGGAAGTAGGTGAGCTTAGCACCTTTTCCCTTCTTCCTTAAAAAAATTTAGGGTCATTTTCATTCATTTGTTCAACAATGGTTAATCGAGAGCTACTTTTGTGCTACTGCCCAAGATGCTGAGACTACAGTAGTGAATTGTTGTTGCAAAATCCCTGCCTTCATGGAGCTTGCATTCCAGTGGAGGAAGCGAAATCCAAACAAACAAAAAACCTCTACCTGAATCAAACTTAATATTTTGGGGGAGATCTCCCTTCCTGAGCAAGAGCCATGAAATTTGGACCACACCATTTCCTCCACTGGAGTGTCTGGATGGGTCAGATAATTAGTGTGCTTGGCTGCTAACCCAAAGGTTGGAGGTTTGAGTCTGCCCAGATGAATTTCGGAAGAAAGACCTGGCAATTCATTTCAAGAAAAATCAGCCGTTGAAAACCCTATGGAGCTTGGTTTTACCCTGACACAATTGGGGTCTCCATGAGTCAGGGCCAACTCAAGGGCAACTTTTTGTTGTTTTTCTCTGTTGGTTATTTTGTGGAGGATACTACTCAGAGACCAGAGTACACTGGCCCATCTGTCCTCTTTCCTCTGGGTAAGAATTTAAAGAGAAACACACACATCTATGTATCTCCCCTTTTAAGGACTGTTAAAGGCCCACACACAGATAAAGGAACATGCAAACACACATACTTCTCTAATCTCTTGAAATTCCCCAACGATCAGGGTTGGAGGAGGGGGCCCTTCTGCTTCTCTAATTAGATCAGAGGGAGCTGGGCTGGGGAACTAGGGAGCAGGGAGCAAGCTGAGCCCTCACACCTCCTTCCCCTGGGCTGGTCCCTGGGTCTTTGGCATCTCCACACCTGGTCTCCCAGCTGCTGGGAGGTGGAGCAGTGATCTGGTCAAACATCCTTGCAGCTTCCTGCTTCTCCCCTCTGAGACAACAGAAAGAACTGTTCTTCCTCTCCACACCCTCCCAGCTGGTATCCAAAGCCATTACCCTTTAGAGAAACCAGGGTCCTCTCTCCCCCTGAGTTAGGGGAAGGGGGCAAGAGGCACACTGACTGAGTGTCTCACCTAGAGACATGACATGGCTTCTTCTCCCTCTGGTCCTAGGTTTCAGTTCTCTGTGTACCAAGCTCTCTCTCACACCTGTCAAAGGACTAAAGGATTGCAGATAAATAGAAAGGGCAGCCCTAGGTGGTGCACATGGTTAATAGGCTTGAGTCTACCAGAGGCATTTTGGAAGAAAGCTCTGGCAAGTCACTTCAAGAAACATTAGCCATTGAAAAGCCTATGGGGTTTCCACACTCTGACACACTTTGGGTCGCCAAGCATTAGAACACTCTCAACTGCAACTTTTTTCTCTCTACGTCAGCCAGATCAGGGTCTCTGAGACAGTGAGGAGGGAGAAGAAGCCCCCACCTCTTAAAGGAAGGGCAGCCCCTTCTGAGAAACATAAACAGGACTGCAAGAGCAAGAAGGATCTTCATAGGCGAACAAAACGACCAACGCACCTGACTCCATTCTGTGTACTCTGTCTCCTGCCCCTGTACATAGATGTTCACATACAGCAACACAGCACATGTTTCCCACATTGGTCTGAGAACCACAAGGTCGGTAGTTCAAACCCACCAGTTGTTCCTTGGAAAGCCTATACAGGGTAGCTATGAGTCGGAACCAACTCAACAGCACTTAACAACAACAACATCTGAATTTTAAAGGCTAGTGAATACCTTAGTCTCAATCTTCCAGACTGATAAAACCCAGACTCCATCCCTTTCTACCTTTTTAACCCTGGAAAATGTTTTCATCATCTGGCAGAATAGAAAGGAAGCTGAGGGTAGGGTTGGTATGGGATCCCAGTTGGACATTGGAATGGAAGACCTATTTCTAGGATGCACAGTGGGTTGCATTTTTCTTTTTGCAAAAAGGAAGGAAAGTGACTTGCTCAAGGTCACACAGCAACTTCCAACTGAGTAATTCTTACCACTAAACCAAACCTATTGTTGGGGAGCCATAGCTATACAGGCTTTCCAAGGCTGTAAATCTTGATGGGAATAGACTGACACATCTTTCTCTGGAGGGTCAGCTAGTGGGTTCAAGCTGCCAACATTTCGGCTATCAGCCAACCACTTAACCACACTGCCACCAGGGTTCTTCTTATCACCACCCCTCAGTCAGTCTCAGGGACAAGTTAATAATGACCAACTTTTACATGCCAGGCATTCCTTTTCTCACCAGTTTTCTACTACAAGGCTATGGGAAAGCTTCTAATAGTCCCATTTTTCAGATGAGGAAACCAAAGTCCTGAGGAAGAATGGTCACTTGTCTGCATTGGCCTGGCTGGGCCTATCTCCAGAAGATCCTCTATCTCCCCTTAGATACTCCTTCCTGTCCTTCTATCTTGTTTGGCTTTGCCGGCTCCAGAGCCCCAGTGTGGGACACTACTGTTTGATTTCCTGCGTTGGATCAAGGCCCAGATAAGCAGCTGGGGATGCAGGGCTGAAAGGCGCAGAGGGACGAGGCTGCAGGCTACAGCGTTTATTCAGAAGGAAGTCCTACTGGGAGCGGTCCAGGGCTGGGGGAAGCTCCCATGGGACCTATCCCAGCTTTCCGACGACCCTCCTTGTCTGCCAGTCCGAACACCTACAAATCCCTTCCTCTCTGACCAGTACTTTCTACCAACCCTCAGCCTTCTGTATTTCTTGGACCTATGCCCAAACTGTTCTTAGAAAGACTTGATCCAACCTTTCTCCCATTTTACAGACCAAGCAGCTGAGGCCCAGGGAGGAGAATGAGCCTTCTCACCAGGGGAGGCAGCAGAACCGGGACTAAATTCCACTGCCAGTATCAGCTCTCTGCTTCCACTGGGGCTAGGGGCTTCCTCAGGGAACAGGGTGATTGAGATGTGCTGCCCCAAAGTAGAAATCCGGAAGACCTCAAACCTTCTGCCTTCTTAACTCAGGATCTGTCCCTTTCTCTGCATCAGTCTGGCAGCATGGCACAGTTCAGGTGGAAGTCCAAGACGCTCAGGTCTGGGCTCTCTAACCTTTTGAGTCTCTATGGACTCGGTGCTAGTCTTGCCAAATGTCTCTTATTCTGAGGAGCTAGAAACCTGCAGGGAAAGACCAAGACGATCACCGGGGGTGGGGGTGGGGAGAAATGCTGGTTCCCAGACTAAGGAACTACCACTAGACTCCTCTAAAAGCCCTCCTGTCAGGGGGCAGGCCCTTCTGCACCCACATATTTCTCCCTTTACTGGGTCCGTGCCTTTCCACAGGGCCTTAGGACTGGGCCTGAGAAGGGAAGGAGGGAAGAAGAGAAAGAAACCACATTTCCTTAGGGAGGGAAACGGGCCGGGAGCAGTAGGAAAAAAGACAAACCCAGAGACAGACAGTCCTGAAGACACCCGGAGAAACTTGAGGGGCAGAGACTCAGATTGCTGCTCTGACCTCCTCAGGAGATCTCAGCTCTGATTCCCTGCAGCAGCCACGGCTGCACCCTAAGTTTCTGTGTCTGATTCTGACATCCGAGGGGGCCGCGACTCTGATCCCCGGGGGTGCTGAATCTCTGGCATTCTAAATGCTCCGCTGTGCGCCCCCCAGCGGAGAACCAGACTCGGAGCCACCGAGGTCCTAAAGGGCGCAGGAAAGGGCGCCACCACTTTGCGCCCAAGCTGGTTCCAGAACGCTGGGGGGAGGGGGGGGCGGAGGACGGCTAGATGAGGTAGTAGGGGCATGTGTGTTTCGAGTTCGTATCCCAGGACTGGATGGTTCCTACGCCTCGACGTCCCTATGCCCTAGAAGGCGCGGGCCAAAGTGTCCCTGGACGGAGACCTCCGGAGGGGCGCGCGCTGAGGCGAGTTCTGAGGCTCGGGCCTAGGCTTTGGGTCTAGGGAAGTGTCAAGGGGCCTAATTGTCAAAGCTCAGTGCTCCGAACACGTGTTCCTCCTGGAAACCCTGTACCCCTGGACCTTCCCTCTCTCCTGCCCAGTAATGTGTAGTCCGGTGCTTCCGGGGATGCAGGCGCGCCGCGAAGGGGAGTGCGGAGCGGCGGGAGAAGGACGCATCCCCTCTTCTTACCGCATTGTTGAGGAAATCAGATTCGTTCAGATCCCCCAAGTCCAAGAAGCTGGATCCGGGAAACAGCCTGTCGGCGGGGAAGGGCTCCAAGACGGCGTCCATCGTGGTGGGCTCCGGAGACCCCCTTTGGCCTGGCTCCCCTCACTCCAGGGCGGCGTAGCGCCCAGCTCCGAGCTCCCGCCTGAGAGCTGGCAGACAGCCGGGGAGGGGGGTGGTGTGAGGGGGCAGGTCCGGGACGAAGCCCCCGGGAGGGGTGGGTGGAGACGGGTGACCCGGGCTGTGGGGCGCGGGGCCTCAGGGCAGCGGCGCCGAGCGGGTTGGGCTCAGGGGCCCCGGGCGCACCGCGGGCATCTAGCCGACTCCTCCTCCTCCTGCTCCTCCTGGGGCACAGCTGGCTTCCATGGGGGCCCTAGGGTGGGGCTGGGGCCTTGGGGAGTCCCCCGAGACTGGGTGACCCCAGGCGCTCGCGCTCTCTGGGTCTCCCTCTGCACGGCTCCTGTCACTTTCCCCACTGAGGAACCTGGAACCCCGGGTGCTTAGCCCAGCCGGCCAGGGCGCCACGCCCCCACATCAATATTCACATAGCTTAATATTCATGAGAAGAGGGTAGGGCTTGAGGAATTATTCCTCCCCTTTTAAAGAGACATCCGTCGCCTAGTCTCTAGCCAATTTCTGTTCTCTGAAAGCTTCTGGTAGGGTCTTTCGTCCTGGAGCCGATAACAATGTTCCTGGGACCTCGGCTTCTTGATTAGGTTTTGTCAACTACTCTCCCATTCGCTGATGAGGGAGCTGCGTTGGTTCATTCTTCTAGACTTATCCAGGAACAAAGCCACGGTTAAGCGATTCCATCTCACTGGTCTCTCAATAGAGCTCTCTCAATGGGAGACTGTCAAGTTTCTTAATTCTCATCTTTCAAGTCTCAGCTCAGCTGTCTTCTCCTCCAGGAAGACTTCCCTGACTTCCAGGGTAGGGCAGATACACTCACAGGACACTGTGTGATTACCTCAATTGTGGTAAATCTCTCATTGTATGTTCACGTGTCTAAGAGGACTTTGAGATCCTTCAGGCCAAGGAATGTATCCAACTTCCCTGTGTGTGAAAAAGGTAGGTTAAAGGGAGGACCCTTACTCTCATCAATCATCAAGTCCCCCTAATGGTTCAGAGGATACCCTGGGTGTTACCAACAGTTAAGATTTGACTACTAGCCGAAAGGTTGGCAGTTCGAATCACCCAGAGGTATGGTGGAAGAAATGTTTATCAATCTGTTTCTGAAAAATCACAGTCTTGAAAACCCATTGTAGCTGCGCATACATGGGCTCAGCCATGAGTCAAAATCAACTCAACAACAATACCAACAACGGTTCTGAAGAGTGGGAAGCTGGAGAAGAGTGGCTTTGGAGTCTGGAAGAACCAAGTTACTGGCTGGCTGTCCACTTCACAGTCACCTGGATATTCCCAGGCCTCCTGGAACCATAAGCTAAATGGCCCGCTCGGGCGTACAGCTTAATCTCTTGAAAGGGCTGATAAACAGTCACGAGGCACCTGAACAAATGGAGGTGGTTCAAAAAGGCACTCCCAAAGTGGCCTGGGCACACTGGCTCTTTCCCAGAAGTCATTAATAGGATTAAGTGTGTCCCCATGCCTGGAGCTTTTCATTAGCTCGGAACCAAACAGCCTTTAAGAAATGGAGATGTCATTTGCAGCTAAGCCATGGATGCCACCGAAATGGTTCTCTCAGTGCCAAGGTGGAAGAAGGGTACACACTGGGGCTGAGGCTGTGACTATTTGCTTGCCTGGGGCAGGCAGGCAGGCAGGCAGGCACGTGGCTTTCCCCCATCTCCTGACCCAGTGGACTCAGTACTAGGGAATGAAGTTGTTCTGATTCTCTAGGCTGTCACATGTCTGCTAGTCCCCAGGCCTCCTGGAGAGTTTGCTCCCGAGAAAATGGAATTATAGCCAATGTTCTTGAGGCAAGTTCACCAGCAGTGCTACTCGGAGAAGTTAAACAAACAAACAAACCAGTAAACTTGCTGCTATCTAGTTGATTCCAATGGCAACAAGCTTTATGAAGTAGATCGTCAGGCCTTTTGTCCGGGTCTCTGTATGGGTTCGAACCATCAATCTTTAGGTTAGCAGTTGAGTGCAAACCTGAGGCTCTGCCTACCCCTTCACTCCCTACCCCTACACAAAAGCAACTAATATAGTCTTAGAACAGTGGTAGGTAACATTAGGATGCTGAGATTGTGGATGGATGTTTTTTCATGTGTGGTCAACTGGGAACATTCAATGTGACTGACCCTTTTTAGAGTAGGGGGTGCTGTCTCTGGCCGGATGAATAAGCCAGTCTATTGTCGGGGAGCTTGTGGCAGCAGGTGTCTGGAGTACTGGCTCCTAGCTGGAGTCCCTGCAGGCCCCCCGGAGGAACAAAAGTACCCCTCTGCCTGAGGTTGGCTGGAAATTGTGCCTGTGTTCCTCCCAGACTGCTCTGTAATTAGAGACCCAGGCACCATTTAAGTGATTGGGGAAGATTATATAGTTTTAGATAAATAGGATTAGAATGTCTTCTCTATCCTGGTTCTTATCCAGGTGAACACCCCAGGAAATCATTGAAAATAATCCTGGGGAGACATTCTGGTTCCGGCACCTCCTGTGGAGTCTGAGAGGAGTGCTGGGGAGGAGTGGGGGAGGACCCGGGCAGTGCAGAGTCTGACATGTAGAGGAACTTGGTCTTTCTCTTCTGCAATGAAGGAGATGGCACAGCTCAGCAGAGACCAGGATGGTGCAGGATTTGAGTTCCTCTTCTGAACAGTCCCTAGAACAGATACTGGAGACATGATTATGATGAAGAATATGGGGGAGCAAGCACTGAGGAAAGTGAATCATTTTGAAAAGATCATCTCAGAGAGTGATTAAGGATTTTGCAGGAAATAAAATAGTGTGACGTGTCTGTGTTAGTAGCGAAGGCCTCTTTGAAGAGGTGAACTGAGATGTGAACTGGAATCATAATGTAGGGGGCGAAATGCAAGGAAAAGCATTCCAGTCAGAGGGAACAGCAAACAGCAAGTAGAAGAGGAGAGGAAAAGACCTGACTGGAAAAGGTAGGCAGGGACCTGGGACTGAGGTGATGAATGTGAAGCCTCAAGGCCCTATACAAAACTTTTGGTCACATTGAGGTTTGAGGCTCTAACCTACACAAGGATTAAGGAGAATTGTTCAAGTGAGAGGGCCCACTGAAGCCTTCTGTAGGGTGGGGCTAGCACCAACTCTTTTTAATCGTCTCTTAAAGATTTTCCAGGAGAGGAAATTAGTTGGGTTCTTACCCAACAAGTGGGTCTGCTTCTCTCCCTGCCAGTCCCTGGGCCTGATCCCACAACCCAGTTCCCCTCTGATCCCTTCTCTCGATATAAACCAGATGGGGTTTGTGGAAGGAGGACAAGGTTGGTTCTGTAGACACCACCCTCACTCTTCTGCAAATACTCCAGGCGGAGAAAAGCAGGGCACAGCCACCCTGGCTCAGGAACACCTAGCTGTTGCTCTTCAGCAACTGCTCCAGCTGTGAAGCCAAGTTTCATGTATAAAGACATCTCAGTCCAGTCAGTGACGCACAGAGTCAAAGGACAGAGATAAGCTTCCTGTCCCAGGCACTGGAGGTCAGGTTGGAAGAATGAGCCTGGGTTGTGTGAGCAGGGATGCGTGCATAGGAATGGGGACTGCCACATTTGGGTTGATGCGTTGGACTACAAGGTCGGTTTGATTCGAAAGGTTGGCGGTTAAAGCTCACCAGCTGTTCCTCGGAAACCCTGTACAGGGTCACTAGGAATCCACTCAATGGCACTTAACAACAACAACAGAATGCCATTGCTCTTCTGTGGGTCAGTTTCCACATTAATAAAATTGGGGAAGTGTTAATTCATGACTCCAAGAGACCAATGCTCTCTCTCCAAGGATCTTCCTGGCGTGTTCCTACCAGGGCAGGGCCCCACAGGGGCTGAGATGGGGGTGCCTTGGGAGGCCTGGTGCTCCAGTCATCCAGGCTTATGCCCAGAGCCTTGAGGAGGGTGCAAAGCAGACTGTTTACACTAGGCAGGCAGGCCCTGGGTGGTGGCAAAAAGGTCGCCCAAAGTAAACCTGCCGTGTTTGCCCGGATTGTAAAGGGAAAAACACATTGGCACACTCTAACAGGAACTTCGGAGAAATGAAAACATATTCATCCTGGAGATTAGACTGACTTCCGGGGTGCAGATGGGGCCCTTTGTTCTCTTGTGGCTCCTGAAAATGGGCAGTCCTTTCTATGCCCCCCACTGGGGTGGCCCCCTGCCAGAGGCCATGTGGGGGTGGGTTTCAGACTTCTGGGCTCCTCTCCATCCCCTGGCCTGTGATCCCTTTCCCTCCCCACCCTGAATCATAAAAATAGCTGACATTTATTGAGTACTTGCTTTGTGCCAGGCACTAAATACTTACATTATCTCCTGTAATTCTTGGAACAAACTTGTGAGATAAGTATTCGATTTCACTGATTCTAAGATGCACATTTCTTTGCACATTTCAACATCCCTGAAACCAGAATCTGTCTTCTAAGCCAGGGAGTGTCCGTGTCAGAGTTTAATTGTTGCTGTTGTTAAGTGTACTCTAGTCGGTTCCAACATATAGAAACCCTATATAGTATCTCCAGGGGGCTGATGGTGAGTTTGAACCACAGACCTTGTGGTTCAAACCGATCATGTGGTCCGGTGCATTATCCCACCATGCCACACCAGGAGTTTAATTGGCAGTAGGTTTCTTTCTTTCTTTCTTTCTTAAGCGTATATAAAATAATGGTGCACTATAAGGTTGATGGAGTCCTGGTGTGGCGCTTTGGGTCAATGCGCCAGATTGCAAAGCTGTTTGAACTACAGGCCCGGCAGTTCAAGCTCACTAGTTGCTCCTCGGAAACCCTATACAGGGTCGCTATGGGTCGGAACCGACTTCAAGGCACTTAACAACAACAACAACAAAAGCTGGATGGGAGTCCTGGTGTAGCGCTGGGGGTTAATGCGCTGGACTGCAAAGTCGTTTGAACTCCAAGGTCAGGGATTCAAGCTCACCAACTTCTCCTTGGAAACCCTATACAGGATCTCTATGGGTCGAAACCAACTCGATGGCACTAAATATAACAACATCATAAGGTTGATGAGGAGTCCTGGTATGGTGCTGAGGGTTAATGTGCTGGATGGACTACAAAGTCAATTTGAACTGCAAGGTCGGCAGTTCAAGTTTAGCAGCTGCTCTTTAGAAATCCTATACAGGTTGGCTATGAGTTGGAACTGACTCAACAGCACTTAACAACAACAACAACAGCATAAGATTGATGAAGGAGCTCCTGGTGGTGCAGCAATGGAGCGATCCGCTGTTAACCAAAAGATTTCAACCAGCCAGCTGCTCCTCAGGAGAAATGACCTGGCAATCTCTTCCCATAAGAGTGCCAAAGCAAAACCAAACTCATTGCCATCAAGTCGACTCTGACTTATATACGGTCCCTATAGTTTTCAAGGCAATTAACAACTACAATATCATTATGGGAGCAGACAGCCTCGTAGTTCTCTCAAGGAGCAACTAGAGGATTTGAACCACTGACCTTGTGATTAGCAGTCCAATGCCTAACTCACAGCGCTGCCTAACTCACTCTTTTATGGCCTAAGAACCCCAATGGGATAGTACTACTCAGACCTATAGCGTCACTCTGAGTCAGAACTGACTCAATGACATACAATCACCAACACAATGCTACAATTGTTGACATCTGCGATTCAAAATCCATTATCATTCCCAACATAGAGATGAGAAAAACCGAGGCTGAGAGAGTTTCTATGACTCCTTTATTTACAGATAAAGAAATGAAAGCCTAGTGCCGCAGGAGGTTTATCGGAGATCACCCAGCCTCCTGCTCCTCATCCAGGGCCCTTTTCATTCACCCCAGATGAACTGGGGCTTCTCAGTGGAGAGGGCAGGAGCCTATGGGAGTAGCCTTTCAGGGCCCAGTGCCTTCTTAGCACAAGTGAATCACCAGCCGCCCTGCCTTGGAGAAAAGCCTTAAAGATAGATTTCTTTCCTCTCCAAATTCTCTGAAGACTGGAGTTCCTTAAGGACTAAGAAAACACTCACTTCCCTCCCTCTCCTTTTCCTGGTAATTATTTTAGCTTCTCTTTCCCTGAATTTCTTCTCTAGTGTCCGCTTTCTGGACTGGAGACGGGCTCGCCCTTGGCCCTCAATCTGCTAGTGCCTGGGGAACAGCTCCACCCACTTCTTGCTTTGCTCCCAGCCCTACTTTGGACTTGCCCTTCTTTCCTCCAGTGTGAATCACCTGTACCAACTCTGCTTCTAGACCCTGCTGTAACCCAAGCTACCTGACCCATTCCTCAAAGAAAACACTCAGGTACATGGTCCTGCGTTCCCCTTGCTCCCCAAGTCTAAAGTCAAGGGTGAAAACTCAACAAAGCCAGTTGCTTCCTCTTGCCCCAATATCCTCATGTTATTTGGGACACTCCTCTGAGATTCGTGCCCCAGCCTGAATTGCAGACTAAGAGGAAGGGCAGGGGCATGACAAATTGGAGGCCTGGTATGGCGCTGTGGGTTAATGGCACTGGACTGCAAAGTCAGTTTGATCCTCAAGGTCAGTAGGAAACCCTATACAGGGTCACTATGGGTTGGAACTGACTCTACAACACTTCAACAATACTAGCCGTAGAGTCCTAGTGAGGTGCTGCAGGGTAATACAAGTCTTGTTGTTGTTGAGCTTCAGGGTTGGTGGTTCAAACCCACCAGTTGCTCCTTGGAAACCCTATGAGTCAGAACCAACTCAATGGCACACAACAACAACAACAACTTGCCAAATCCTTGCCCACCCTGTGCCTCGCTTTCCCCAACCTCCATGGCTGGTATAGCAGGTGGTTTGTCAGAGGAAGGCAATGTAGGAAGTTTAAATCGAAAGTTTTGTGATAAGAATCATGTGTCATTGAATTGATTATGACTCACAGTGACCCAATGTTTAACAGAGCAGAACTGTGCTCCATAGAGCTGACGTTTTTTAAAGCAGACTGCCACGCCTTTCTTACCAGCCTCTTCTGGGTGGATTCTAACCTCTAACACTGTTAACCTCCTTCACTACCCAGAGACTCCTTTGTTAATATGCAACTAGTCAGTTTAGAAGAGATCCATCAGTCAAGGCCCTCAGATTTCTTCTCTATAAAATGAGCATTTTGGACAGGATGATCTTACAGAGTCCACCCTACCAGCTCTGCAACTGTGATTCTCTGTCTTTCTGCCCAGAAAGCAAATGTGTGACTCTGTGTGAGGGCTCTTGTGTCTTCTGGGCAGCAATTGGCCAGCTAGAGTGTGGCGTGGCCTTGTGTGGAGAAAGAGCCACAGGTGTGGAGACAGTGTTGGGGTCCACATTCGTGCGCGTGTGTGTGTCTCAGAAGGAGAGAGGGACAGCTCCCACCTGAGGCGTGCCCACCCCTCCATGAGAAGCCATGTCAGAGCGTGCAGCTGCAAATCTGGTTTCCATCTTCTTCCCATGGGCAGCAGGGCTGAGGGAAAGGAGTGGAATATTAATTGTGCTTTTGCACGTGGCTGCGCTCCATGAATGTGGTGGTCGGAGGCAGCAGCCGGAAGCTATGTGGAGAATGAAGGGGAAGCCGCAGAAGTAGGGATCCCAGGAGTTCATTGCTGGGCTTGGAAGAGGGCACAGCCCCAAACCCAAAAGGTTGGGTGGCAGGGATGGGAGGAGAGCTTCTGAGGCCAAGGATTTGGGAATGGCAGGGAAGAGACCAGCTAAGTGTAGACGGGTTCACATATTTGCCTAAGCACCTTGGTGGTGCAGTGGTTAAGTGCTTGTCTGTTGGACAGTGGCTTCTCAGGGCAAAGATGGCAGTGAGTGGATTCTGACTTATAGTGACCGCAGAGGAGCTCTGGTAGCGTAGTGGTTACGAATCAGGCTGTTAACCTTAGGGTCAGCAGTTCGAAACTACCAGCTGTTCTGCGGGAGAAAGAGGAGGCTTTCTGCTCCCATAAAGATTTATAGCCTTGGAAACCCTGTACAGGGTCACTAGGAGTCGGAACCAACTCATCCAGCAACAACAACATAGGACAGAACTGCTCCATAGGGTTCCTGAGGCAGAAGCAGACTGTTACATCTTTCTTGGCTGAGCAGCTGATAGGTTTGAACCACGCACTTTTCTTAAGTCATTGTACCACCAATTACAGCCTAGAAAACACTATGGGGCAGTTTTTCACTGTCACACGGAGTCCTAAGAGTTGAAATCCTCTTGAAAGCATCTAGTAGGTGCTGAGGACCTGTTTGCTGAGTGACTGTACGCCCTTATCCCATACCTCTTCCTTAGGAGAAGGCATTGAACAGAATAGGAAGGAAGGAAAGAGGCCCATATTAAGCATTGATCACATGCCAGCCACCGTGAGTGAGGGTCACTGTCAGGCATTTGTTTTCAATCTCATGAAGATTCTATCACACCCCTTTGGGTGGAGGGGGCCACTGCACATAATAGCCCACTCTCACCCCTCATCCCTTTAAGAAAGCCTAGGGGAGAGCACTTTCTTTGATGGTCAGGGTTTCTTCATGACTATAACCAGATTCTGAAAGTCTGGTTTCTTTTGAGCAATGGGTTTATTTTTTACTTAATGGACAATCAGAATTTTGTAGCTCATGCATTTCTTTCTTCACTCGGGCTGGGAGAAAGCTCAGAGTGAATTTGCTGAGGTCCTCCTCATCCAATGGAGACACATTTCACAAACTAGTAGCATCCCCGGCTTCACTTGCCATTTCTTATCCCTCTTTCTCTATATCCTTTCTTTACTAAAAATCCTTTCATTTCATTGTAGGGCTCCTCAAATATTTTTAGAAGTGAAGCAGGTGTAAATTCACAAATATTATTTTCTAGATGAGAACCTTGAGGTGCAGAGAGGTTATGCTATTTGTTCAAGGTCACACAGCAGGAAAATTGGAACTTCGGTCTGTTTGACTAAATCTTTCCACTGCACCATACTCTAGAATTGGACAAGTTGTACAGTCATCAAGGAACTTTCTGGACAGTTGGGAGGAGTCTGGGGCCTTTGCAGAATCAGCCTTTAACTCCCTCTGGCCCTTACCCAGGCTTCCCTCCCGGAGGACCAGGCCAAGAAGGTCACATAGGACCAGTGGAGGGCTCCCATCCTCTTCATGCACACAGAGGGGGTCCTGGAGGGCTCTGAAAGTTCCCCATCGTCAGAGACCAGCCCAGCCCCTGTGGCTGAGCAGAACAAAGAGAAAACCATCAGGGCTGGCCTTGGCAATCATCAGTTAAAGCAAATATATATTCCAGATGCTCTGAGGAACATTTCTGGAGTCTGGAGAACTGAAGGGCGGACCAATTCCCAGGAGAAAAGTAAATGGACGAGGGCCCAGGGGTGCCACATTTCTCAGCTCTATGGCGAGGAAGCACCAAGGATCGAGGATCAGGTAGAGTAAGAGACTCTGATGGTGTGGAATCTGTGCCTTACTCCCTCACTGCGCCCGCAGGAGTCTCTCTTCCCTGGGGAACCACGTGGATCTGGTGCTCAGAGGCCCCTGGACGTAGACAGGGTTCCCAGGGTAGGCTGTATACTTATCCATCAGAGACTGCGTTACTCACAGGGGCTGGCAACACACAGGTGCTCTACCAACCTATCCTGTTGGGAAAGGCACTAAGAATTCACCTCCTCTAGGTGTACTGTCATTGTGAGAATGGCTGGCCCATTCCCCTTCAATGCACTGCCAGTTTACAAGGCCTCTCAGTCTTCAGAATTTGTAAGACAAATGCTAACACTTTTATAACAATACTGGTAAAAGACATGAAGAGTGAGTTGGTTCACTTATGGCGCTGTGGGTTAATGCACCAGACGGCAAAGCCGTCTGAACCACAAAATCGGCAGTTCAAGCTCATCAGCTGTTCCTCAGAAACCCTATACAGGGTCGTTATAGGTGGGAACTGACTTGAGGGCACTTAACAACATCAGCAACATACAACATAACGTTTGCCATGTGCCAGGATCTCTGCTAAACACTTCCTATGTGTTTTCTCATCGGTGTCTTCCCATACCCCTTGAAAGCAGGCACTACCATGACCCTGCTTTACTGGGGCTCAGAGAGATGAAACAACTTGTCCAAGGTCATACAGGGACTTGGTCAGATTTCACAATCCAGCTCTTTGAGGGAGGAGCAGCCAGTAAGGTAAAATCATCTCTACTCAGCATCCTGGAAATAATCCTGGAAGCCCTAGGTAGAGGTGGTACTAAAACATCGTTGCATAGAAAATGCATTCACATGACACAAAGAATGAAAAAAGGATACAGTGCAAAGTAATTGTCCCATCCCTATATCTTATGTTCTAATCACTAAGTTCCCATCTTCAATCAACAGAAAATCAATTTTATTACTTTTGGGGGTATCTTTCTATGCTGTGTATAGGTGTACATATGTATATGTATATAGTTATTTCTTTTCCTCTTTTTTTTTTTTTGCTCAAATGGAGCATATTATACACACTGTTCTACATTTTCCTCCCCAGTTAATCTATTTTGGAGATCTTCCCATATCAGTACATAGAGAACTTCCTCATTCTTTTTTTTTCTTTTGTAATGGATGCATAGCCACCCATTGTATGAATGTACCATAATTTACTTACCTATCCCCAACTGATGGACATTTGGATTGCTTCCAGCTTTTTACTATAACAAACAAGGCTAATGATAGTCTGGTTCAAGCCCTGCATATATGTGGGATGAATTCTCAGAAATGGGATTGTTGGGTCAAAGAAGATGTGCTTTTGTAACATTGAAAAATTGTGTTAAATATCTGGCATCCATTTTTACCCCCATCAGCCATATATGACATTGCTAGTTTTCTAAAGTCTCTCAACCAGAAGATATCATTAAATTAAAATATATATATATATCTTGTCTGGGAAATAAGAAATGGTTTCCCAGTGCATTTTTAATTTGTATTTCTCTAATTATGAGAAGCAATGGACTGCTAACTGCAAGGTCAGTAGTTCAAACTCATCAACTACTCTGAGGGAAAATGATGACACTTTCTGTTCCCGTAAAGATTTACAGCCTTGGCAACCCTATGCAGGGTTCGCTATGAGTTGTAATTGACTCTGTGACTGTAGGTTGGGTTGGCTTCTAATTATGGATGAGATGAACATCTTTCTAGCTGTTCTAAAGCAATTGGCCGTGAGTTGGCCTTAAACAATTCATGTTTCCAGAGTTTTTGTATATGAAGTAGATTGTAATATGAATTGCAAGGACTGCATGCGTGCATGTAGAATTGAGGCGCTGTGGGCTAATGCATCAGACAGCCAAGTCATTTAAACTGTAAGGTTGGTGGTTCAAGCTCACCAGCTGCTCCTCGGAAACCCTATATAGGGTTGCTATGGGTCGGAACCAACTCAACGGCACTTAACAACAATAACAATAATGAGAGAGTTTGGAGAGTTAGACTCTTCCCACTCCTCCCCATCCTCTCCTCTAAGCCCAACCATTTGTTTGAGGAGCATTTCTTGAGAACCTCTTGTGTGCCAGGCTCAGTGCATAGCCACACAAGACCAGAGGTGAGTAGCGCCCTTAAGTTGCTCACAGCTAGGCCAGGGAGCCAGATCTGAAATCAGACACATTCAATGATTCAGAATACGAGTGTCAGGAGCTTGGGGTGGAAGCAATCACCTCTGTCAGTCATGATGGACCCTGACACCTGTCTCCACCTGGGACTGGCTCAGAGCCTCTGGGGCTTGCCTGCCTCCTTGCTTCCTGGAATCGGCCTTTGGACTTTGGTTGCAGAAACACTCTGCTCCAGGAAGATGGCTCCCTGAGTCTGTATTTACAGAGTGCTAGTAGCGTAGTGGTTACGAATCAGGCTGCGAACCAGAAGGTCGGCAGTTCGAAACTACCAGCTGCTCCGCGGGAGAAAGATGAGGCAATCTGCTCCCGTAAAGATGTACAGCCTCGGAAACCCTGTACAGGGTCGCTATGGGTCGAAACCGACTCGACGGCACTTAACAACAACAACAAGTAAACAGCATTCTTATCAATGGAGAAGAGATTGAAGTTGTCAAGGACTTCATTCTTCTTGGATCAACTGTCAACACTCACGGAAGCAGCAGTCAAGAGATCAGATGACATATTGCATTGGGCAAATCTGCTGCACAGGAACTTTTTAAACTACTGAAGAGCAGTGACGTCAGCTTGAGGACTAAGGTGCGCCTGACCCAAGCCATGGTATTTTCAATAACCTCATATGGATGCGAAAGCTGGACAGTGAATAAGGAAGATCGTAGAAGAATTGATGCCTTTGAGTTGTGGTGTTGGAGGAGAATACTGAAAGTGCTGTGGACTGCCAAAAGAACCAACAGATCTGTTTTGGAAGAAGTGCAACCAGAGTGCTCCTTGGAGGCCAAGATGGCTAAGCTTCGTCTCTCCTACTTTGGACATATTGTCCGGAGGGAACAGTCGCTGGAGAAGGATGTCATGCTGGGTAAGGTGGAGGGTCAGAGAAAAAGAGGAAGACCCCCAACGAGATGGATTGGCCAGGTGGCATCATTGATGGCATCAAGTGTGGCAGCGGTAGTAAGATTGGCCCAGGATGGGACATTGTTTCGTTCTGCTGTGCATGGGGTCGCTATGAGTTGGTTCCGACTCGATGGCACCTGACAACAACAACAGTGGTTACAAATTGGGCTGTGAATCTCAAGGTCAGCAGTTCAAAACCACCAGCTGTTCCACGGGAGATAGATAAGGCTTTCTGCTCCCGTAAAGATTTACAGCCTTGGAAACCCTGTACAGGGTCGCTATGAGTCGGAACCAACTCCATGGCATATATCCACCACCACCACCTGCTGATTCTGTGAATGCCCATCTTGTGGGCTGCCTCCACATTACCCTCTTCAGGTCCTCACCACCTGAGTCTTGCTGTTTCTGGTTACATACCTCCATGGTCCTTGATGGCAAGAAGGGAGATGTTCCTTTGAGTCTCCTTTCCTTGGTCTTTGGCATCAGCAAAAGTTTGTTGGATGTTTGGCTCAAGTTGTAGTTGTTGGTTGTCAGTGAGTTGATTCAGCTTATGGGACTCATATGCAAAGTAGCACTGCTCCATTGAGTTTTTAAGATTGTGTGTGGTCTTTGGGAAGCAGATTTCCAGGTCTGTCTTCTGAAGTGCCTCTCGGTGGGTTTAAACCACTGACCTTTCAGTTAGTTGTCAAGTCTGAACCATTTGTGCCACTGAGAGATGATGGTATTTCCAAAAACTAAACCATGTGTTGCCCTTATAGCAACTGAATATAGGATTTTGGAGATTATAAATCTTGATGGGAGTAAACAACTTCATCTTTTTCCCTCGGAGCAGCTGGTGGACTTGAACCACCAGTCTTGCAGTTAGCAATCCAACACTTAACCCACTATGCCACCTGGGATGATGTTATTGCTGTTGTTAAGTGTAATCGAGTCAATTCTGACTCATAGCAACTCTGTCTAGGGTTTCTGAGGAACAGCTGGTGAGTTTGAACCTCTGACCCTGAGGGGAAGTCTAAAACCATGGCTCACTTGGACTGAGGTGTGCAGTGAGGGAGATGAGTATGGTACAGATCAGGGTCCAGCCAACAAAGAGTTAAGCTTGTGCAAGTTTTGTATATGAAACAGTACCAGAAAAAAATGTGCAGACTAGCAATTGAACCCTGTCTCATCCTGGTTCAAATGACATTGTCTGAGCTTCCCCAGCCTCGCCTCCTGCACTAATTACAGACCTTCCCTGGGGAGGGAGACTGGGACCAGGAGGGCCTCATTACAGACTCCCCTTCTGCAAGAGCAAACCCCAATGACCCAGCTTAGTCAGAAAGAGTCTCAGGGTTTCCTCTGATGAGCTTCCCTGCTGCTGCCTGGCTGGGAAAGGGTTAAAAAGTTGGCATGGTCTAGAGAAAGAGACCCCACTATATCATCATGGGGGCCTGACCCAAGCTAAGCTACCGCTCAGCGCTTTGTGCTCAGCGGCTCCCCTGTCTCAGGCCTGGGCCCCCTTCTCTGTTCTTTGCCCCCCATGGTGGCTACAGCCAAAGCTGTGTCAGGGCCTCCCCACTGTGGTTGCCCGCCTCAGCTTGCGGCCTGTGGAGACAGCTCCTTCTTGAACCTTCCATTTATCTCAAGGCCTCACCCCTTGGAGTGTGGCTTTGATGTGGGGCCTGCTCTGGGGGGAAATCATGGGTTTCTGAGGCTTGGTCTGGACTCCTTGCACTGCCCCCAGCCCAGGCAGGGCCAAGAGGTCTCTTGGCCACTAGAGCCAGACCCTGAGGGTGACCTCAGCAGACAGTGCAAGAGCTTTTGGCCCTGTTCTTCAGGTGGATTGAGGGGATGCTGCCTGGGCCTTGAGGCAGAGACTCGCAGGAGAAAGAGCTTTATTACCACCCTGCAATGATGGTCACATCTGTCTCCACCACGAGACTGTGAGGAACAAAATAATGACAACAACAGTGACAATTACAACTCCTGTTAGTGCCAACTGAACACCAGGCACCAGCTTAGACATTTATTATGCCTGTTCTTAAGTGCTGTGGAGTTGGTAATGACTCACAGCAACCCTGGATAGGGTTTCTGAGGAGGATCTGGTGGGCTTGAACCCACCTTCTGGTTAGTAATCTAGACCATTATTTAATTCTTAGAACTATGTGCTGTAGGCATCATTTTCATGGGGAACAAGCTGAGGGGCATCGATTCATTCATGTAACATCATTTATTGAATTCCTACTCAGCAGCAGCCATTAAGAATGTAGTGGTATTGGTGGTAGTTCTGTGCTGTGGAGTTGGTTCTCACTCCAAGTGACCCTGTATAGAGTTTCTGAGGCTGTACATCTTTACAAGAACAGGAAGTCTCATTTTATTCCTGCAGAGCGCCTGGTAGATTTGAATTACTGACCTTACAGTTAGCAACCTAACCCTTAACCCACCACAATACCCGAGCTCCTTACTGAGGAGATTGTTGTTAAGTGCCATTGAGTCGGTTCCGACTCATAGCAACCATGTATAGGGTTTCCGAGGAGCAACGGTTGAGCCTGAACTGCCGACCTTGCAGTTCAAGTCAACTTTACAGTCCAGTGCATTAACCCACAGCACCACACCAGGCCTCCACTAAAGACGAAGTAGTGAGCAAAATGGGCACATCCTACTTTTACATATAAGTAGGGGAGACGGGTCATAATCAAGTGGTCCAATCCATATGTAGTATCATGTGAGGGAAAGATAGCACCCTGAAGAAAATGCACTTGAGAGTGGCAGGCCCACCCTTTTGGATACAGTGGTCAGGGATGGCCTCTGTGAGGAGGCAGAGAGGGCCGGGGGTGGGGGGCGGGGGGAGTGCTTCAGGGGATCAGCCATGTGACTATGTGGAGGAAGAACATTCAGGAGAGAGAAGAGAAGGGGCAAGGGCCCAAGGTCAGGGGCTAGAGGTACTTGTCTTACTCCAGTCACAGCAAGGAGGACAGTGGGGGATAGTAATAGACAATGAGCTGGATGTGGGGACCTGGGGCTTGGTCATATGTGACTCTGAAAGAATTTGCGTTTTATTCTGGATGTGACAGGACTTGCTGGAGGGGTTTGAACATGCGTGTGGCGTGGTCTGACTTCAGTTTTGAATCTAAGACTCAAACTATAAGACCTAGAGGTCAGTAAACAGCTCTCAGTGGGAAACGTGGATTCCAACAGGTCCTGTCAGACCTGAGAAACTGCGCACTGGCCACTCTGCTGTTGTTTCCAGAAGAGGCAGGGACTGGACTTCATTGGCCTTCGTTTCTCCTGGGCTCAGCAGAGGACTTGGTCAGACTAAAGGCCCAGCAAATGTTTGGAGAGCGAGGCACTCAGTTCCAGCTCATTTTCTGGCCAGAAACAGTAGACTGTGCAAGCTATTTGCATCTCAGTTTGTTCATCTGAAAGCTGGAGAGAAGATGCTACCTATCTTGTCTGTAGGTCCCACCTCATGAGGATGGAGTGCGACCTAGTGTGAGAAAAGGCTTTGTGTAGGGTGAAATGCCAGAAAAGGCTCTGCCATCTGATGCCCTCTGTCCTTGCTCCACCTCTTGGCTCTTGACTTGACTGTTGCATGTACAAGTGTGTCCTTGTCGTCATCTGCCCTGCCTTCTGGAGCAAGGCATGCTCATGTCACTTGTCTGGTGGGACTGTGTGTGTGGAGAGTACTGAAGTGACACTGAGTACGGGGAGGTGAACAGGAAGAGTAGGGGATTCTTGATGTGGGCCTTGGAGGATGAGTAGGAGTTTACTAGGTGGACAGAAAGGAAAAGGGCATTCTGGGCATGGCAAAAATCATGGCAGAGTCTGGTACCTTGTTGAACAGATGGATGTGTCTGAAACTTAGTGAGGCAGGGAGTGTATGGTGAGATAATTAAGATTGCAGACGGTAGCCAAGGGCTGGATCAGACAGGGCCTTGTAGGCCACCCTAAAGAACTCTGAGAGTACTCTTGAAGGCAAATGTAAGCCATTGATGGATTGTGAGGAGAAGAACATGATCGAGATTTCATTTTCGATAAACCTCTCTACTGTGGTACAGGCAATAGGTTGGAGCCGATCAAGATGACAACGACAGAGTTGAGTCACAAGACTGGTGTTGCTCTCCAGGCAGGATAGAAGAAGAGTCTGAACAAAAATGAATAATGCTTAACAGTTACTGTGTACATACTACGTGTCTGCAAGGCTCAGTGGTAAACATTTACAAATACTATTCCATTTTGTCCTCATAACTACCCCATGAGATAGTTGTTGCTGTGCGCCGTCAAGACGGTTCCAACTCACAGAGACCTTATCAAAGGTCTCCAAGAGTGGTTGGTGGGTTTGAACTGCCGACCTAGCTATTAATATCATTACCCTCATATTACAGCTAAGGGGATGGAGGCTTAGTCTCACAGCTAGTAAGTGACTTCAGCACTTTCTAATGTGCTCTGAATTAACCACATTGTTCTGCTAAATAATGAAGGCAGTGGCAGGGGGTGAAGATGTGGGCTTGGCATTCAGAGCTGATTAGGAGATGCGATCACCAGGAGAGGAAGACCTTCAACTTTTCTACCCTGGCTGTGGGATCCACAGTGCAACCTAGTGAATGAGTAGGTTTGAGGACCCTTCCTTGTCCAAGCCAAGGAAGAAGGTTCTAGCATATCATTGTTACTATGACCATAGGCTTCCTCATGGGTAAGGACATGGGGCAGGGGCTCCATCAGAAGTCTGGGCTGGTGCCTGAGTCACCATTTCCTCTACCTCTTTATCTGCCGGTATTATGTCTGGGAAAAGGGGCTCCACCCCACTAGCTTGGGTCCTGGAAGAACATTTCTGTGGTCACCTCTATCTTTCCAGGAACCCACCCCTCTCAGAGGGCTGATTGGACTCAGACTGGAGGTTTGGGAAGCACACTGTGTGCACACTGGTGGGTGGCTCAGCTCAGCACTGGTCATCTCAGGGCTAGGCCATTTCTTGCAAAGGATGCCCATCTCCCTGGACCCTAAGAACTCCCATATGGGACTGGAGTGGGGAGAAGGGGAACGGGACAGTGAGACCTGCTTCTTATTAAGCAGTTTCCAACCTGCAGTGTGGTTCTGTTTGTGCTTCCTCTCCTGGGCCACAGTTTGAGATGCTGGCCTCCTCGCTCATCGTCTGAGAGCTTTTCCAGGCCTGGTGGCTGGGTCAGCTGATGTCAGGAGACGATGGACTGCATGCATTGCTGCTGATTCGGTCCCTGGCCCTGGATGCCTTGACCTCCACCTGCAGCTTTGCTTTTTCCCTCACAGATTGGGGTGTTGGTTTTCTTTTTTTAATAAACAAAGCTGAACCTGACTCACAACTCGAGAAAGGCCGCAGCTTGCTCAAAGCCATCAGCATCACCATGGCAACCGCACCATCCACGAACACTTGAAAATGTCATTATCGACAGCGGCCCTGCATCTCCCTTCTTACCTCACAGCAGCCTGACCCTCCCTGATGGCCTGATTCTCAGAGCTGGGTGGTTTGGGCCTAGGTCTGAGCACCCCCAAAAGCAGTGAGTTGAGCGTAGGGACTTGATGTCCCCTTCATCCTCATCTTTCCTCATTTCCACTTGCACACCCTGTGAAGGAGCTGAAAAAAATCTCTTTCAAACTGGGGCAGGCAGAAGTTAAGCCGCCATTTTGGAGCCCTGCAAGCTGTGAATTCTATTTGGGTGGATACAGTTGTGTTGTTTGGAGTGAAAACTGTATGTTGATGTTAAGTGGTGTCAAGTTGATCCGACTCATAGAAATCCGGTGTACGGTTTCCGAGGAGTGACTGGTGGGTTTGAACCACAGGTTTTGTGGTTAGCTGTCCAGTGCTTATCCTATAACTCCACACCAGGACTCTGAAAAATGTATATGAGGATGCTAATAATAATAATAATGCTATTGTTGTTGTTAATTACCCTTGAGTTGATTCTAAGTCATAGTGACCTTGTATATAACAGAACGAAATGTTGTCTGTTTCTGATCCTTGTATCAATAATGGTAATTGTTGTGCTTATCACTATGAGTCAGGCAGGATGTGAGATAACTTAGAGACCTTGTTTCAAATTCCTGTTGTAATTACTTACCTACTTGCAAGTTTAATTAAAAAATAATTTTAATTAATTGAATAACAGTAATATCTAGCATTTATTGAGTTCTAGACACTCTGCTAAGGGCACATTTCCCAGATGCCATGAGACTAAGGAATCCAGGTGTGATGCTGTAGGATAAGCACAAGACTGCTGACCATAAGGTCAGCAAGTCAAACTCACCAGCCGCTCCTCGGAAACCCTAAACAGGGTCGCTATGAAGCAGAACTGACTAAACAACATGGAACTAAGTTCCCATTTCACATGGGTGGCACTACGATTACCCCCATTTTACAGACAGGAAAATTGAGACTTTGGGGGAGACTAAGGCATTTGCCTGAGGGCACTCAGCTGCTAAGCAATGGAGTTTTAGGCTCACGTCTGTTTGACAGCTGTATCTATTCTTATGCTATCACCTAAGGTTCAGTCGAGGTTCAAGCACCTCTGAGTTTGACTGCTTCAGGAGACTTCTCCCAAAAGTCTTGACTGATGATACCCACTGCTGTTAAGTGGATTCTGACTCATAGCGAGCCTACAGACCAGAACCTAACCAGAAAAGAGTGAAAAACATACACACAGAATTATGCACAGAAAAAAAAAAACAGTCATAAATGTGCAAATGGAAAAATGCCCACACAGAACATTATGTGTGTAGGAAAATTCTCACATAAAAGGTAGGGTTAGGGTTCAGGTTCAGGTTACAGCTATCATTTATTACTTTATAATATTGTGAATAAGATAATTTTTCTATGTGCACATTTTTCCGTGTGGTCATTTTTCAGTGTTAGCAATTTTTCATGTGGACATTTACATTTTTTCTTGTGGCCACTTATGACAGTGGGGGTGTTTTCTATGCACAAAAATTGTGTGGGCTCTTTTCATGTGTGCTTTTTCTTTTTTTAATAGAACCAGCCAATAAATTCAAACGACCAACCTTTTGGTTAGTAGTCCAATGCTTAACCCATGGTGCCAATAGGGCACCCCTTTATTTTTTAAAATTTTGTTAGCTTTTTATTAAAATATTTCTGCTATTATGTGTGTGTGTGTGTGTTTTAAAGCTTTTATTGTGCATTGAGTGATAGTTTACATGGGAGAACATCAGTTTTGCACTCATCCTATCGTATTTCGTTTCATTGCAATGATTACAATCACCTCCATGCATCACCATTCAACAGTATTTGCTTCTATTCCCTCTGTTTTGTCTTTTTTTATGTACACAAAACCACTCAGGAATATATAATCATTTAAACAACCAAAGGGCACATTCTGCAAGCCTGCCTCCTGGTTACCAGCACTCAGTTTTTCTCTTTCCATGAGTCTAGAGTTTTCAGCTATTCAACCTCTCCATGTCCTCATCTCTGCCTCCCTCTCTGGTGTCACTACTTCTCTGGATAGGGTCCCACATTCAGCTTGTGTTCTTCTCCCTTGATGGCCCTAGGGTCCTCTGTTCCTGGAACGTAAAATTAACTACTCCCCACTTTATATTATAAAACTTCTACCTTTACAGTTGTGACAATCACAATTAGTCATGATAATTACTCACTATTGAATCCTAGGAATCTTATCCCCATCTCCTTTCACCAGACCTGTGCAGACAAGATGAAAATTATTTAGTGGGGATTCTACCTTCCCCTGCACACTCTGAAACTAAACTCCCTCTAGAATACTTGTAAGCCAGCCACTTTGTGCCTTTATAGCCCCCTCATTTTAGGTAGTCAATGTCTAAGTTGCCCATCCCTATCAACGCTGTATACAGAGAGGATAGGATTGGTACTTGATGTGAAGACTTCTTCCCTCTCAGCACCAGGGTTCCTCTTGACCAAACCAGACCAAACCAAACCAAACTCATGCCACTGAGTTGATTCCAACAGCAAAAAATATGATGTACAAACTATTACTTCCATAATATCTCTATTCAGCTGGATTCAATCATTTGTTGCAATGGCCACGCAGAACTCAAGACACTGTACTCATGGTTATGGGGTGTTTCATGGAAGTTAACACGTTATAATATAGGATCAGAAAACGATCATGGCACTGTCCCAGCCACTGCTGATAAATGCCTACAGGACTCATCACTCCACCATAAGCCTCAGCCTGAAGGCACTTGGTTCTAGCTTTGTGGGACAGCAAACTTATCTCCCTTACTTAAGGGCCTGGAGATACTCCACTCTGCAAGTAAACCTCCTGCCCAAAGTCACTCAGCTTTACTTGCTCTGTCTACACTCTGCTTCTGCTGCTCCTCTGCCATTCCTCTGGTGTCACAAGTTCTGTTCCTTGGTCAAGCAGGTTCAATGTGCAGGGATCTCAGGGTCCAAAGGATGTGCTCCACTCGTGGCTCTTCTTCTTTGATGGTAGTGAAAGTCCCACCTCTGCTGCCTCTCAGATGGCTCAATTTAAACCCATGATAGAGTTCCAGCTTTCCACAACTACAATGAACTCTGTTAACATTTACAGCTGAATCTTGTCATCATCCTATCTTTTTCTCACCTACATTTTACCCAGACCTATCAAGAAAAGCATCATTACAAAGACAAGGCTAGAAGAGACATATTAAATCATTCCCACACCACACTGACTCACAGCAACCCTACATAGGATCTTAAAAAACTGTAAATATTTATGGGAGCAGACTGACCCATCTTTCTCCCACAATACAACTGGTGGGTTTGAACTGCCAACCTTTCAGCTAGCAGTCCAATGCTTAACCCACTGCACCATTGAGACGCCTCTGGTGATAGTTCTTCCCAAAAGTGGTTCCTGCCATACTCATTAGGATCCCCTGGTCAGACTGAAATAAAAATGCAGACTCTAGGTCCACTAACATCTATGGCAATCAATTTGGGATGTGGGCTACAGGATTCTGTACTGTACGGCAACTTTCTAGATTGGACCCCAACATTTAAAATGTTTGAGTTAACTGAGCTCCTAGGGACAGGAGCTGTTTCTCAGTGACATCTTCAGGGCAGGACACAGGGCCTAACCCTGAGATGTCGTTGTTAAGTGCCATTGAGTAAGTTCTAACTCATAGTGACCCTGTATAGGGTTTCCAAGGAGTGGCTGCTGAGTTTGAAGCACCGACTTTGTGGTTCAAACTGACCAGTGCTTATCCTACAGCACCACAGCAGGACACCTCTCACAGTTTGCTGTTGTTGTTAGGGCCATCGAGTTGGTACGGACTCATAGCGACCTTATGCACAGCAAAATGAAACACTGCCCGATCCTGGGCCAACCTCACTATTGTTGCCACGCTTGAGCCCATTGTTACTGCCACTTGGCCAGTCCATCTCATTGGGGGTCTTCCTCTTTTTCTCTGACCCTCCACCTTACCAAACATGATATCCTTCTCCAGTGACTGGTCCCTCCTGACAATATTTCCAAAGTATGAGAGATGAAGTTTGGCCATCTTGGCCTCCAAGGAGCACTCTGGCTATACTTCTTCTAATACAGATCTGTTGGTTCTTTTGAAAGCCCATGGCACTTTCAATATTCTTCTCCAACACCACAACTCAAAAGCATCAATTCTTCTACGGTCTTCCTTATTCACTGTCCAGCTTTTTCATGCATATGAGGTTATTGAAAATACCATGGCTTAGTCCTCAAACTGACATCTTAGTCCTCAAACTGACATCTTTGAGCTTCAAAACTTTGAAACGGTCTTGTGCAGCAGATTTGCCTAATGCAATACGTCGTTTGATTTCTTGACTGCTGCTTCCGTGAGTGTTGATAGTTGATCCTAGAAGAATGAAGTCCTTGACAACTTCAATCTTTTCTCCATTGATAAGAATGTTGTTTATTGGTCCAGTGGTGAGGAATTTTGTTTTCTTTTTTTTTCTTTACATTGAGACGCAATCCATACAGAAGGCTGTGCTCTTTGATCTTCATCAGTAAGTATTTTAAGTCCTCTTCACTTTCAGCAAGCAAGGTTGTATCATCTGCATATCACAGGTGGTTAATGAGTCTTCCTCCAATCCTGATGCCACATTTTTCTTCATAGAACCCAGCTTCTCGGATTATTTGCTCAGCATGCAGGTTGAATAAGTATGGTGAAATAATATAACCCTGTAGCACACCTTTCTTATTTTCAACCATTCAGTGTTCCCATGTTCTGTTCAAACAACTGCTTCTTGGTCCAGGTACAGATTCCTCATGAGCACAATTAAGTGTTCAGGAATATTCATACTTCACAATGTTATTCATAGCTTGTCATGAGCCACACAATTGAAAGCCTTTGTGTAATCAATAAAGCACAGATAAACATCTTTCTGATATTCTCTGCTTTCAGCCATCGGACATCAGCAATGATATCCCGTGTTGCATGGCCTCTTCTGAATCCTGCTTGACCCTCTGGAAGTTCTCTGTCAATGTATGTTTGCAGCTGTTTGTGTATTACTTTTAGTAAAGCTTTACTCTTATGGGATATCAAAGATATTATCTGATGATTTCTGCATTGCGTTGGGTCACCTCTCTTTGGAATGGGCACAAATATGGATCTTTTCCAGTCAGTCAGCCAGATAGTTGTCTTCCAAATTTCTTGGCAGAGATAAGTGAGTGCCTCCTGTGCCACCTTACTTTCTTGAAAGATTTCAATTTTTATTCCATCAATTCCTGGTGCCTTGTTCTTTGCCAATTCCTTCAATGCACCTTGGACTTCTTTCTTCACTATCATTGGCTCTTGATCACATGCTACCTCTTGAAGTGGTTGAACATCTACCATTTCCTTTTGGTACAATGACTCTGTGTATTCCTTCCACCTTCTTTTGATGCTTTCTGCATCATTCAATAATTTGCCCTTCAATAACGAAAGCCAAGGCTTGAAGTTTTTCTTCAGTTCCCCAGCTTGAGAAATGCTGAGCATGTTCTTCCTTGTTGGTTTTCTGAATCCAGATCTTTGCACATTTTGTGTTGTAATATTTGGCTTTATCTTCTCGAGCTGATCTTTGAAATTTTCTGTCCAGATCTTGTACCTCCTCATTTCTTCCATTTGCTTTAGCATTTCTACGCTGGACAGCAAGTTTCAGTGTCTCTTCAGACATCCATTTTGACCTTTTTTCCTTCTTTCTTGTCATCTTAATAACTTTTTCCTTTCTATCTGTATGATGTTCTTGATGTCATCCCACAACTCTTCTGTTCAGGAGTTTAGGAGTTTCACAATTTAGGAGGCTAGAAGTTCGAATTCAGGGTGCCAGCTCTAGGGGCAGACTTTCTCTGTTAGCTTGAGGGGAAGGCCCTTGCCTTCTTTCACCATCTGTGGGCCTGGTGTTCTTTGGGAAGCTCCATGTTTCTTGACATCAGTGTTCCCCTGGGTTTAGGAAGTTCTCAGTGTAGGAATCCCAGGTCCAAAGGAATCGCTCCACTCCTGGTTTTTCTTTCTCAGTGATCCTGAGGTCCCTCCCTCTCTGCTTGCTTCTCTTCTTTGATCACTTGAATCCTCCTGGTGTGGCACTGCAAGTGAATGTGCTGGACTGCAAGGTCGGTTTGAACTGCAAGATCCGAGGTTCAAACTTAGCAGCTGCTCCTCGGAAATCCTATACAGGGTTGCTATGAGTCGGAACTGACTCAATGGCACTTAACAACAACAAGGTGGAAGGTGATTCAGGTCACACCGCAGGGACATTCTTCCGACATTGGATCAGGGCTGTGCGCTGAGTAAGGGTGTTGCATCTCACCCTAGCCCCCTTACAACTGAATGGTGATCACATCAGACCACAGCATGGCAGAATGATCACATCAGTACATAACTGCCAAACCGTGGAGAATCGTGGCCCAGCTGACACGTATTTTGAGGGGACACAGTTCACCAGGATACTCCTTTGGTTGTAGTAGCAGAATCCCTACTTAGGTAAGTATCACATTTCCCAGTTGCCATGGGACTAAGTTCTGGCTTGTGGGATATAAGCAGAAGCAATGATGGGAATGGAAGGAAGTGCCCTTGGTTTCTTCCTCCTTCTGGCTCCATGGAATGTGAACAAAAGTGACTCTTCTGATTCCTGATGGGGAAGCTCTGTGTTGAGGATGGGAAAGTATTCAGTTAGGAGAAGTCTGGGCTCCCCGGAGGTCTCAGAGCTGCTGTACTTGCCCAGACTTCTGACCGCTAGATTTTATTTACTGGAGAAAGAAATGAACATGTTTTGGGGTCACTTTTTTGTCATTGGTAGTGTTGTTGTTGTTAAATGCCATCGAGTCGGTTCCGACCCATAGCGACTCTGAACAGGGTTTCCGAGGCTGTAAATCTTGACGGGAGCAGAAAGCCTCATCTTTCTCCTGCGGAACAGCTGGTAGTTTTGAACTGCTGACCTTAAGGTTTGCAGGCCGATTCGTAACCACTACGCTACTTCCATTGGTAGCGTAAACAACCATAATTAATACGAGATATATTGTTGCTGTTATGTGCCATTGATTCAGTTACAATTCATAGTGACCCTGTATGGAGTTTATAAGTCTGTAGATCTTTATGGGAGCAGAAACTTCATCTTTCTTCCATGGACTGGCTGGTGGATTTGAACTACTGACCTTGAGATTAGCAGCCTAATGTGCTACACCACCAGGGCCTTTATATATTGTTATATTGTTAGGTAAGCATAAAAAAAAAAAAAGCAAATTAAAAAAATCATATGAAATATATTATTCCATTTCTACTTTGAAATGTCCATTTATATATTTTTACATATATACATAGGAAGTCGACCCAAAAGAAAAACCTGACTCACTGCCATAGAGTAGGTTCTAACTTAAAATGACCTTACAGGACAGGATAAGGAGCTCTGGTAGCATAGTGGTTATTAGACAGACTGCTAACCTCAAGGTCAGCAGTTCAAAACTATCAGTTGTTCTGCCGTAGAAAGATGAGGCTTTCTGTTCCCGTAAAGATTTACAGCCTTGGAAACCCTGTACAGGGTCACTATGTGTCAGAACCGACTCCACAGCATATAACCACCATATAGGACGGGGTAGAACTGCTCCTGGTCGGATTTCTAAGACTATAAACCTTTGTAGAAACAAGCTGTCACATCTTTCTCCCACAGAGCAGCTGGTAGATTCAGACTGTGAGGCAGACAAGAAGATGAAATACTAAAATATTAGCAGAAGTTATTTTAGGTTGCTGAGGTTATAAAGGTTTTACATCGTACTTTGTGTTTTCTAATTTTTCTGTAACAAAGGTATTATTTTTTTTCAGTAAGAAAAATTACTAAAGATAGAAATGTGCTATTTTTTCTTTATACTTGTTGGTGGTGGTGGTGCCATCGAGTCAGTGCCGACTCATAGAGACCCTGTATAGGGTTTCCAAGGAGCAGCTAGTAGGTTTGAACCACTGACCTTGCAGCTCAAAGTGACCTTGTGGTCCAGGGCATTATCCTTCAGTGCCACATCAGGATCTATTGGTATTTAAAAACATTTTTTCCGTAGGCTTATGTTAATCTCATTTATTTGTTTATTCTTTATCTAGACAAAATTTTAATAATATAGAAAAGTGTTTTACAAAGAGTAAAACAACACGCCAGTTTATGGGGCAGTGCTGGTGTTTTGTGTGTGTGTGTGTTAAACATAATCATACTTTTGAGGCAATGCTTTGTTCTGTTGTGCATAGAGTCACTATGAGCACAACAAACTCAATGGTACCTTATAACAACAACAGTATTCCAAGTTCTTATTATTACGACTTACATCTAGAAAACAAACAATTGATATAAATTTGTGTCTTAACTTTTTCCTTTTGATCTTTCCCTCCTCCATTTCGTTATATATATATATATGGAGCTCTGGTAGCGTAATGGTTATGAATCGGGCTGTGAACTGCAAGGTCAGCAGTTCGAAACTACCAGCCTTTCCACGGGAGAAAGATGAGGCATTCTGCTCCCGTAAAGATTTACAGCCTTGGAAACCCTGTGCAGGGTCGCTATGAGTCGGAACCGACTCCATGGCACATAATAAGAACAACAACTATATATATATTAAAGCTTTTATTGTGCATTGAGTGATAGTTTACATGGGAGAACATCAGTTTTACACTCATCCTTTCATACTTTGTATCATTGCAATGATTACAATCCCTTCCATGCATGACCATTCAATAGTATTTAGTTATATTCCCTCTGGTTTTTTTTTTTGTTTTTTGTTTGTTGTTGTTGTTGTTTTATGTACACAAAAACACTCGGGAATATATAATCATTTAAAAAACTCAAGGGCACATTCTGCAAGCCTGCCTCGTGGCCACCAGCACACAGCCTTTCTCTCTCCATGAGTCCAACGTCCTCAGCTGCTCTATCCCTCAATGTTATCATCTTTGCCTGCAATAGTGATAGTGCTGTGAACCCCTTGTCAGAAGACCTTGTGTAGTGAGGTATACATCTGAGTGTCAATCGCAAGGTCAGCAGTTTGAGTCCACCAGGACTTCAGTAAAAATGTACAGCCTCAGAAACCTTATACAGGATCACTGTGAGTTGGAACCAATTCCACGGCACACAGTCAACCAGATGGCTCAGTGGCATTTGAAGACTCGGCTAATCACCTGCTACTGTTTCTTCTGGCTCTGATGACCTGTCTGTGGCTGAGGTTTCCATGTCACTATGATGCTGAGCTTATTTCAGATGGATTAGGAAGAATGGCAATCTAGTTCTGAAAATCAACCAATAAAACCCTATAGTTTAAAACGGTTCAATCTTCAATTGATCATGGGATGGTCCAGGGCCAGGCAGCATTTTATTCCATTATGTATGGGGTCACCACAAGCTGGGGGCCAACTAGCAGCAAAAACAAAACACACATTCACATCTCCACTACTCCGAATTAAAATGATGAATATTTCCTTCTATTCAATTAGAGGCTTTTTGAAAAAATAAACAGTAACAATAATGTCCCTTTTATACATGTCTGTCATGATCATTGGAATGCTGGTATGGGACTGTAGGATAAGCATTGGACTGCTAACTACAAGGTCGGCATTTCAAACCCAACAGCCTCTCCTTAGAAACCCTATACAGGGTTGCTATGAGTCGGAACTGATTCAATGGCACTTAACCACAACAATCATGATTATTAAAACAAAACAAACAAACAAAAAAAACTCCAAGTAGAGAGATGCTGTCCCTCCTGGGATAGCCCAAGGCCCATTGTGATGAGGTGACATTTGCTCAGGAACTTTATTTGTTTTCTGCCTTCAGCCAAAGGGTTGGTCCTCAGGTGTTGTTTCCAGGAGAGAGGTGGCCAGGGTTCAAAGGTGTCACATCTGGCTGGTGCTTCCTCTGGAATACCAGTGGCAGGAGGGTTGGAAGAAGAGGGTCCCTCCTGAGGTCAGATGGTGCCCAACTAGTGTTTACCAAGAGGGTGGGGCCTGAGTCTTCTGGCTCTGCGGCCTCTGCTCTCAAGGGAGCTGGCCACAAGCTCTGGATGATGAAACCACTGTCTCCTTCGAGGCTGAGTGGAGGTTTCTGGGAAATGAGGGCCTTGAAGCTAGGTGGTAAAGTGGTCAGTGGAGGTTATGAGGATCCAGATGGGGGAAGCAAAGAAAGGAAGAGGTGAAGGGAAGTCACATTTACTAGGTACCCTACTAATAATGCCTTTGGTACCAGAGGCACTGGTGGCTCAGTGGTGGTTCCCTGGTAGAGTTCTTGCCTTCCATGAGGGAGACTTGGATTTGATTTCTGGTCAATGCACCTCATGCATGGCCATGACCCAACTATTTTAAATACTAGCAGGGTCACCCACAGTGAACAGGTTTCAGCTGAGCTTCCAGATGAAGACTAAGAAGAAGGAGAGACAGACTACTTCCAAATATTTAGTAAGTAAAAGTCTTATGAATAGCAGTGGAGCAATATCAACATCAGAATACTGAATATTGAAATGTAATAAAGAACAACAGAATATTGTCAGATATAGTGCTGGAAGATGAGCCCCTCAGGTTGGAAGGCACTCAAACTACAACTGGGGAAGAGCTGCCTCCTCAAAGTAGAGTTGACCATGACACAAATGGAGTAAAGCCTTTGGGACCTTCA
>NW_006408593.1:12085490-12086050 GCF_000296735.1 Chrysochloris asiatica | reverse complement strand
TCCATATCATCAGCCAAAACAAGGCCAGGGCAGACTGGAACAGACCATCAATTGCTCATATGCAAGTTCAGGCTGAAGCTCAAGAAAATTACGAGAGCCAAAATATGACCTTTAATATATCCCACCTGAATTTAGAGATCATCTCAAGAACACATTTCATGAATTAGACACTAATGACCCCAAACCCGAAGAGTTGTGGGATGAACATCATACAGGAAGAAAGAAAAAGGTAACATTAAAAAGGAAGAAAGAAGGAAAAAACCCAAAATGGATGTCAGAAGAGACTCTAAAACTTGCTCTCCAGTGTAGAGATGCTAAAGCAAATGGAAGAAATGAGGAGGTATATAAGAACTGAACAGAAAATTTCAAAATACAAAGTTCCAGAATGCAAAGTCAAATACTATAATGAAATGTGCAAAGATCTAGAGTTAGAAAACCAAAAGGAAAGAACACGCTTAGCTTTTCTCAAGCTGAGGAAACTGAAAAAAAATTTAAGCCTTGACTTGCAATACTGAAGGATTTTATGTTGCGGGTTAATGTACTGGACTGTAAAGTCGGTT